>NW_026516825.1:0-84749 GCF_025766255.1 Zychaea mexicana | reverse complement strand
TACAAGTTTGATTTTGCCTGAGAATAAGTATTGAATACGGTATCGAGCACGACAATTTACTTTAATAGATGGTTTTGCAAGTCGACGTTTTTTGATGGGAGCAGGTTCAGTTGAGTCTATGGGCAGAGCAGGGATAGCTGGAGCCGATGTTTCTCTTGAGTGATCACAAAAAAAAGTGATACTACGTTCAACTGTCCGAGGACGGCCGGTATTGTTTCGGCGTGCATCTGAAGCCTTGGGTACAGAGATGTACTTGTTGTTGGTGATGAAGTTGGCAGGCTGCTTGGGGTTTTCTTTAACCCACTCGTCAAGTTGTTGCTGGTTGTCAAAAGTCTCTGTAACTACTTCGGTCGGGTAGGTGGGAAAGACACGGACAAGGTATCCAAGGCTATCAGATGCAGAGGCCATTGTTGTAGGTGAGCAATTGACAAAACAACAAAGGTACAGTTGCGACGCGTCGCTGTGGGAACATGAAAAAGTTTTACTCTGTGATTGAAAACTTCTCTGACGTAATTTTTCTTGATGAATAACGAAACCGAGTAGGCTGTGTCACTTTGAGAGGGGTCATTCAAGTGGTTGCCACAGAACTCGAACTACATCTTTTTAATTAATTACGAATGAGGTGTTACCATGATGCTAATTGTACATTATGCATTTTGGCAAATACTGTGTTGACAGTTTGCTCCGTTCTACTGACACACCGACTCAAAACTCGCAATTGGAAATAGTGCATAACCGGGAAGAATAAAAAAGAAGTGTCGATCATTAGTACGCTTATGACTATAAAGAGTCTCGATAGAACGCAAAACCAACGGCTCGGTGCAGGACCCGGGGGACAAATACAGCTAGCTAGTTATACACAGGGAAATGTGCGTTCTTTTTTCTTGGCACTACGGAGCGTGGTGGCGGTTTGTATACACCTCAGCACGTACTATACGTTGCAAAAGTGAAAAAGAGTCTCACGCCATTCTTCTATAAAGCTAGTGGTTACACATACTCTGCCACTGATGCTGTTGTGGCGGTTTGTTTAACAAGGAGATCATACATAGTATGGCAGCAGCAGCAGCAGCGCGTGGTTAAGACGACAACAAACAGCATGATTCTGATGGCGACAAAGTCTAATGATCTATAAATATATATCTAGTGTGTGAGCGATCTTTGTTGGCTGTGATGATGAGAATGGGGTATGTATGGAAACTCTTGGCTTTTTTCTTTATGGAGTGAACAGTGACCAAAGGTGTACAATTCCTTGTTATTGTTGACTCAGCGAGGCCTTTCTACACACTTTCCCTCACGTGTACAGCGTGGTCGACATGTCAATAGCTTATACCAGACGATCTTCATCAAGGAACCTTGAGAATTCCCTAATAACAGCAGCAGCCATCGTACTAAGTAATATTGCAATAAGAAATGTCCATAGGGATATATTTATATATAACGCCAATGATGTTTCGTGCTACCAGCACTATATATAATGTTACCCCTCAGTCGCTGTGTATGATCATGAACCTTTTTTTAGTCAATTGCGTAGTAAGCGCATTGCTCATATTAAAAATGAAGCATGCTGGGAGACCACTGCCGATATTCCGGCAGGCACAACAAGTCCCCGGGCATGCCCGATCTCGCTATACCCCTGTGACATTCCATGGCACCCTTTGAGCTCTGTGCGTTGGTAGAGCACACAGCACTGTGCTCTGCTTTATGCTGTGTATGTGGGTGCATGTATTACACTGAGGAATACTGTGTGGGATGACGGTCCCAAAACACGATTGGGAAGAAGGGAAAAAGAGCCAAGGACTGATGGTTTCACAGTTCATCACCAGCCACTACAAGTGTTACACAACCACACAAAAATCAAAGAATAAAGGACCGCCACTGCGTCTGCATGCGAAGTAAATGCCAAGACCGCTTGACCCTATTTTTTCTGTATCTCTTCTTTTATATAAAATCTGTCTATCCCCCACTCCAACAGCACCTTCCTGGTAGAAGAACACATACGTACTTGCTCAGTTGCTTTCTTGGCACTACAGAAAAAAACAACCCCAGCCCTTAAACTACCCCAGCTCCTTTCTTTTTCGTCTTTCTCTCTCCTCTCTCTACCTTCTCCACGACCCATTCTCTTATGGACATTGCCTCTGACTTTACAGCTGCGGATTCCTCTATCTTTATTTGCCGTTGGGGCGATTGCGCCAAGACTTACACAGATGCTGAAATACTTTACAGTCATCTCACAAACGACCATGTCGGCCGCAAATCTACTGGCAATCTATGCCTCACCTGTCATTGGGAACAATGCGACGTCAGCGTAGTCAAACGAGACCATATCACTAGTCACTTGCGGGTGCACGTTCCTCTGAAACCGCACCACTGCGGTGTAAGTCCTTTTTTTTTTCGTACAAGAAAAATATAACGATGGCCGCAAATAAGAAATATGCCTTGTTGACTCACACTGGTTTTATGTATAGTTTTGCGAAAAGTCATTCAAACGACCGCAAGACTTAAAGAAACATGAGAAAATACACAACGACGAGCGAACAAACAATAGCCGCCCTTCATCAAAAATCATGCAACCCCTTACTCCACCGAGACAACCCGACATGGGCCTGCTCCCACTTGTCAAGGAGCGCAACATCCCTGGCGTCCCTGTCTCCCCGCCACAAAGCATCTACTCTGAGGACGACAGCTTGAGCTGGATTCACCACCACAGCAATAGCATCTCTCCCGCCACATCCGCATCCGACCACTTTAGCGTTGATTATAACCGCAAACCACCCACCGTACCCTCGCAAAACCTCTATGCCGTACCTCCTTTTGATCCGCAACAACAGCCACATCATCATAGTCATAATCATCATCATCAACAACATTCGCCCGACCAGCTCATTTCGAACATGATTTTCCCCGCCATGGATGCGCCAGAATACAACCAAGGTAAATTACCAGTATTGATACTAGTCAAGCATTATCGTTAATTGACCTTTTTTTTCTCCTTCAACGTACTTGTTTATCAATGCATTGTTTGTCTCTTTCTCTCCCCATTTTGCCTATTTAAGGTGTTGCAGATCAGCTGAATGTACTGCAAAACATGCTTGATGCTGGTGCGGTGAGTCCAGCTGACTTGAGCATGAATGTGACCAGCGATCAAGAATTGGCTGACATCAATGCTTGGCTCGAACGCCTTTCACAAAAAATACCGCCCGCCGAAGATGCCATGATGATGGATCCTGCTGCAAATGTAAATACAGCAACACCAACCTCAGCAACATCAACCTCAACAGACATGTACGGTCTTTCATGCTATGACAACACACAACATATGCTATCCTCCTACGACCATCCTGGCGCGGCAGCAGCGACAACAGTTGCCAATGTTAACAACGGTGGAGGACTATACCCGTCGTCATCATCACAAGAACAAGAAATGTATGTCCGTTCTCATCCAATGTCCAACATGGATGGAGGCTTGTACAGCGATTTGATGGCTGCAAATCATCAAGATGTGATGATGGGCATGCAGCCCACAGGAGCAAATGGTTATGATCCAAACGATATGCTTGTAAGCCAACGCGATCATATCATGAATGTACCCGACATCACATCCAGCTACTTTGACCACGACCTTCGAACCGCCGTGAATTTCACCAGTCATAATCCGTCCTCTTCCAAGAATCACCAAACCCACAAGACACCTAGCGCGGGTCTGGTAGACAAGGCCACGGCAGAACAGTCATTTACACCTACCAAGTCTGCCCGTGGTGTATCTACTGACGACAAGAAGAAACTTACCACGATGGTCAACGTCTTTAACGACAAAGGAAACATGACGTCGTCTTCTTCACGGTCCAAATCATCACCGGTGGTGCCGACGACCCATGACAACTACAAAGATGAAGAAGAAGATAAAGAGATTAAGGTCAAGTCAGAAGAGCAAAAGAAGACAATGTCACCAAAGAATCAAGATGTTCTGGATATCCTTGCCCGAGACATGTCCGATATGAGCTTAAAGAAGAAAAAGCAAAAAGATCAACAACGACCGTCAGCAACAAAGGAAGAGGACGAAGAAGCATCACTGTATCCTGACCTGAACAAAGCAACAGACAAGAACAACAAGAAGATTTCTGAAGCTCAGCGTCATCGTTTACTGCTCCAACTTATCCGTCAACAAATCAATCAAGCATACAAGAGTGGCGTCAATGTATGTAGCACTCCTTCACGCACACCCTCCACAGGTGTTGTGCCAGTGCAATGAAAGCTTCATCCCTACTACGTACACATTCCTTTGCTATAGCCCATTTGTTTTTCTCGCCCGTTTTTTTGTACAGCGTTTTTCCAATTCTTCTTTTTTTCACGTTTATCATGTTTTGCAAAAGACTCAATAAATGAAAGCATATTCATTTTCGATTATTACTACTATCCTGATTGTATTATACAGATTCTGGATATATCCCTTACAAAACTTAATGCGAAAAAGAAATGACGATATGATAGCAATGAAAGCCCGTTGTGAGATCAATCTTATTGGATGTGTTAGCTCTATATATACCGTTGGGATGGACATGTTGCAAAGTATTGGCATAACAAGTATAGAAAGAACGAAGAATGGCTAATGACCAGCTTTTAATATATCTTTGTTAACGTAATGAAGTCAATTAATAATACTGGTCAAACGTAAACAATGACTTTACGTACAGCAAACAAATCGTGTTGTTTATTGTTTACTGTACGAAGAAGGGTAAGAAGGTTAAGAGAAAGAGGGCGAAGAGAGTATCATCCATGTACCATCTGAGTACGCTTATACACAACTCTGTCTCGAGAACCCTGTTAGGTGTAAAGCTGATGTTTGATGTATATTACATAGGTCATACATTTGCTCCAGTAAATTCCTGCTCCATCATCTCGTTACGGCGAGTACCATTGAGATTACATTAAAAAAAGAAGCTTGCGTGTGTAGTACATGTATGCGCGAAAACAGACGGACGAAAGTTTCCTCTGACAGAATTGACGGTCATTCCGCTGTCAGGTGGGACAGGGCTGAACCTGTTTACCAGAAAAGAAACAAGTTGCCTAAAACGATGGTCAGCCTTCATTTGACGTTGATACACGTCTAACCATTACACCCGAGAAGATCAGTCAGTATCAGTCTATTCAAGAGCTCTCAGGAACGTATCTCAATAGTGGGAGTCCCAGTGTATAAGGCAGTAATAATACGTGAGTAGAGACCGCGAAAAAAAATGAACAACTTTATAAAGATAGCCAGGTAAGAAAAAGAAAGGTTAATACTGCTACTGCTGCTAAGGAGAAGGGGAACCATGACAGCCAAAACTGCTGCTGCTATCGCTACTTTAAGTATTCCATCGTCTTCAAAAATTTGCCAAATCGTTGCACCTCATCCACCAGCACCGCTCCACACTCCAAGGCCGGAAAATGACCTCCCTAAAGATAGCAGAGAGTGAGCAAGAGAATACCATAGTGAAGCAAAAGCATATATGTACATACCATGTCGAGTTCGTTGTATTGCTGCAAATTGAAGTTTGCTTCAAGCCATTCGCGAGGGACCTACATAGTAAGATTCAGTCACCGTGCTGTCAGCTTGTTTGTTTCATGACAATCGCACCATCTTTTATCAAGTAATACCTTGCTTAGATCAGCAGGGAAGCAGGACACTGCACTCGGGATGTTGACGTAAAGCGGGAACACCGCCTTCACTCCTGCATCATTGAAGGTTTCATAGTAGAAACGGATCGACGAGGAAATCGAATTTGTCAGCCAGAAGAGAGTGACCTGAGTGAGGAACTCGTCAGTGGTGATGGTGTCTGGCAACACGACACTGTCATCCTTGTTTTCAGGATATGACCAATTGTGGTACTTTTCGAGTAGCCAAGCTAAGTATTTATTGTGGCAGTTAGTGGGGAAAATGATCAATTATTGATGATAGATGGGGTTATGATGCATTTACCCAAAAGGCCCATTGGACTGTCAGTCAAACCATATGCTAAAGTGTACGGTCGTGTACTCTGGATGGCACAGTAACCAAGTTCAGGATCATTTTCAACGTCGACAAACGATCGGCCCTTGATTTTGGAAGAACCACGACCATAGACTGTGTCCATACCGAGAGCGATGCTAGCCATAAAGTTTGCCACCTTGAGTGGGTGGGACCATAGAAAACCGGGCGTTGGGATGGGTGGCATACATCCGGACGTGGCCGTGTGGAATCCCTTGCACTGCTGAGGATGCTTGACAGCGAGCCATTTGCCGACCATGGTGCCAAAGTCGGATCCGTGAACCACTTGAACAGATATAGGTATACATTTATCAGCACATGCTCTTGGTATTGCATCCAACGAAACGGTCACATTTACTGTATTCATCGTAACCGAGTACTGATGTCATGAGCTCGTGAAAGATTCCACCGCTCTTTGAGCCACCGTGGCCGGGAAGTTTGGGTGCTTCTGAAAAGCCAAATCCAGCATGGCTTGCAATCACCACATGGAAGGCCTGCGTATGCGCGTCTTTCATTCGTATCATCGCAGCTTTTCGTTTTTAAGAGTGTTTGTTTTTCTCTCTACTTACCTGACCGCCATTAGCACCGTCTCGAAGAGAATCAATCACCTTGTGATATTCGTAAAAGCTTGACGGCCAGCCGTTCAGCATGAGGAGAGGAACAGCATCAGGGTTGCTCGAACGTTCATGGATAAAGTGCACCCGTAAACTTTGGATTTCCGCGCGGTAGTGATGCCACTTGTTCATTTCGGCACGCGCCTTTTCCCAGTTGTAGTCGTTGAGCCAGGCTTGAACGAGAGGCTCAACAGCTCGTCGAGGTGCACCATACTTCCAGCCGACATTCTTTTCGAGCTCGTTTGGATACTCAACGTTCTGTAGCTTTTCTTTGAGCGAAGCAAGACGCTGAGGTGGAATGGACGGGATTTCAAAAGGTTCGATGCTAGACATGGGTCTTGTCTTATTCGTGTTGTGTGTGTGTGTGTGACGACACAGAGAAGGAAAAAGGGCGTGTGTGAAAAAAGAAAGAAAGAAAGAAAGGATCATTGCTTCATGCAAACCGAGCTGATATAAATAGATAACACATAAAACCGCGTGGTGGACCGGAAGGGTTAAAAAGAGTACGCTATCAGCAACGGGTTGCCATGAAAACGAAGTCGCACGAACGCCGCAGCAGTCTGTTTAGGTAAATCTTACGCAGGGCTGCGGTGATGAATCCATTGATCAAAGATAGGTTCTTTTACATCACCACAAGGCAGCGGCATCAGTCATTTTTTATCAGAAAAACAACCCGTACGAAAATCCTCCTGCTCTTTTAATGTGCTCATCGTTCTTTCTTGGATCACAAGCACTGTGTGTAACAGGATCGACATGCTTCCTTATTCGGCACATTGTCGCGAGAGCATCTTTCACTGGTGCTTAGGGGCATATGGGGAAGTCGATTTTCAACCACACTTAAACCATTATGCTTAATTTAATACATGTGAGCCCAAGCCGATTCTTCTTTGATGGCACACAACCCTTTGCCTTAAGAATAATCACACAAAACGTAGATGTTGCTAGCACTGCTGACAATTGCTTTGTTAAAGTTGACAGACTCTGATAGGACTCGCTAAGATTATATGTGAGTCCGCTAGCAAAAGCTGGTCCGCTTGCAAAAGTTGGACTCGCCCGAAAAAAAAAATAATTGGGGAAAATTTAGCGAGTAAAAGCTGGACTTGCTCCAGATGCTATATTATTGTCATTTTCTTTTTTTTGTGTAAAAAGTGGGGAACGAATGGGAAAAGAAACTGATCATTCTTAAAAGAACTTTCAGCTCCCCACTCCTACTTCGAAAAGTAGAAGCACGATGTCAACCCGGCGATAGCTCGAAGGCCCCCGACACAGTTGGAATACCACTGCTGGCTTTATTCACCGCATCCAATTCGTTGAGAATTTTTTTTTCGCAGCGAATGGCACAATTTATGGGCAACGTCCGCTATTGAAGCGACTTGTGGGTCACTTTTCAAATTTCGCTTGCATCGCTTTAACCCCAATAGAGGCCCTTCCTGTCATGACTATTCGTTGACCTCTACTCAATCCCTCAACATCTTTATCGTCAATCATCACCCAACTTATCAACCTTCATAAATATAAATGTAATCACTCGACTTGTTCCTTGTTCCTTTCTCATCATCTGGTCTCCTTGACCTTCCGATATTCTTCTTGCCTTGACCTAGATTCATCTCTCCTCTGTCTTTGGCTTGTCTTGTTTTGTCGTCGCTTCCGGCTCACTTTATGACGCATGCCCGTAACACTAATTCAAGTGCCCGTGTATGACCCAGCCTTCGGATAAAGCTCTTCCAAGTGCATGTCAACTGCAAGATTGTGTGAGAAACAATGAGTTTGTATGTAAGGGATTCTCTCACTCTGTAACCTTTAACTACCAAGAATAACTTTACCACAATACAAGCCTTTTTTTATTAGTATATGTACAATGTCAAAACTGACAATTACGTTAAACACACAATCTGAAACCTGTTGAAAAACTAGGGCACATCGGTGTGCTTCTATGGGTAAATCTATCATAAGCGTTGGCTATCCAATTTGTCACCGGGGATTCTGCGAGATGATTGTTTTTCATAGGCAAGACGTTTTTACCAGACAGCAGTGAGAGGTCGAACCTACGACCGTTTGAGCATGCTCAGAAAGGCTTCCCGAAATGGTGTGGAAATTCTTTCACAGTTTTGCGCTAGCCTTGTTAGGGTCGTCCATCGTCTCTTCATTTGGTGTATCTTTATCTATTATGTATATGAAGAAAAGGTTAATTCGGCCCGGTAAATGTATTTGACAGCAGGCAATGTACAATGTGAATTATGTGATTCAACATCAGAATCAAGTAGTGTAGAATATGTCGATACGGCCAGGTATATGTATCGGACAATAGGCTACATAAAGTACATGACCGTTAGAGTGACAATTTTCTTGAGTGTTGGTTAATCCATGTAACATCAAGATCTGTTTGGATAAAGAATCTGTACATGGCAGTTTGACCTAGCTTTCGTTAACTTTCACAATCCCTGGTTTCCATGAATTTGAAGAATGAAATATTAGGGGAACCACTGTATAAATGTATGGGACAACAAACGATTCAACAGTAAAAATGCATAAAAGGTTATGCTGCTGCTGCATGGGAAATTTTATTATAATATGTTACACAGTATCACCGACGATTACATTGCTCAGAGAAACATTCGCATAATACAGTAGTACTTCACTTTTTCTCAAAAGCTTCACTCAGTTGATTGGTAATCATGGCCATGGTTTGTTTATACGCCGGTGTATCAACAGGAACAGTAGCATATCCATGAACTGTTTTTAAGCACATACAAGAAGGAACCATGAGTAATCACAATCCACCACTGTAATAGTAAGGTAACAAAGAGAAGAAGCATGCTTCAACATAGAGTATAATACGTACTTGCGCCAATGACCCGAACAGTGGCATTAGGTACTCCAGCATTAATACTATCTGGATGATCATAATTTAGTCACTGTCTTTTGCACTACAGTATGCGAGAAGTGAGTGCTTGGTTAGGATGAGGTAGAAATTCGCAATAAAGGTATCCATAACTATTTAAAGTAATAAAATACTTTGTCACCAAACATGTCAAGTGTAATGTAGGCTTCCATGTGGGCTATGATTGCCTAATTAAATAGCACTGGCTCAAAGTACTTCTTGACAGCGTATCCATGCAGTATGACAAAAGCAAGTGTAATATAGTCGAGCTGCATTATTATAGCCCGTTGCAGCAGCATCTGCTGTATATAGCATAGTCTTTAACTTTAAGCATCACATCCAGCTGCAAGCTGATAACGGGTTGATCCTTTGTAATAAAGGCATGAAGCATCGGTTAATGCGGGCTGTCAGAAAGCAGAAAGACGGAGAAAGAGGTGATACGAGCAGGACGGATGTGACGTGTAATAGCAACCCCGGCCAAATTTTTTTGCAGAGGGGGAGGATTTAAAAAAAAGGCAAAAAACAGTTAAGTTTTTGCCGTATCTACCCCTCTGCAACTTGTAAGTTCATAGTAGCAGACAACAACCCCACAACAAACAACCAACGGGAAAAGCGGACCAATGCGATCATAAATTAACTCTGAATTCAATATCTCTTCTCATTTCTGTAGCCAATGGCTTTCAGATTGTTGACCAAGGGTGCTGCGGGTAAAACATTCAACAACAAATAATCTCGATGGAATTTACGATAGAAGCCACGCTAATGCCACCATTGAATTGATATATTCTTTTTAGCTGCTGCCGTCGCTCGTCCCGCATTGACCATTTCACGCCAAGCTGCTGGTGCCGCTGCGTAAGTTTTCCCCCATCCTCCTTTTTTCTCAATCGGTTCGAAAAGGCAATTTGAGCTGTGCTTATCTCGAACGTCAAAATTAAACGAGCGGTTGCGACTAATGCAATTTGGTAAATTATAGCGTCCGTGCTTACAGCACTGGTAAGGAAGGTGAGTTAGAACGAAATATAACGCGCAGAATTTGTATAGAAGACGAAAAAAAGTGCTTTGAAACGTGAATTCTTGAGCTAATTTTAAATTGTATGCATGTAGTTGAGCCCAAGCAGAAGGCTGCCAGCATCGTTGATTCTTTGCCCGGCAACTCTTTCGTCTCCAAGACCGGTTTCGTTACCTTGAGCACCGGTTTGGCTACCTTCCTCATCTCGAAGGAAATCTACGTTTTCAACGAAGAAACCCTTGTTTTGGTCGCCAGTGGTGGTCTTTTGGCTATTTTGATCAAGTACTTGCG
This sequence comes from Zychaea mexicana, assembly GCF_025766255.1. Taxonomy (NCBI): domain Eukaryota; kingdom Fungi; phylum Mucoromycota; class Mucoromycetes; order Mucorales; family Lichtheimiaceae; genus Zychaea; species Zychaea mexicana. Next base: position 73,950 of record NW_026516825.1, on the reverse strand, counting down.
TGAACCCTACAACAACATGGCCAACGACCACATTAACGTAACGTGTCTTTTCTTTTTTTTGGATGATCACATACCAGAGGGAGGGAAACCACGTACTCAAAGACTCATTTGTTCTCTTTTGTTTTATTTCAAATGTATACAGCGCATCAAGAACATCTTGAACAAGGCCCGTGAAGACCACAAGTCTGCCGTTCAGGAACGCATCAACGAGGCTGGTCAAATGAAGGATCTCGTCGATGTCACCAAGTCTCTCTTTGAACTTTCGCGTGAGACCGCCCGTGTGGAAGCCGAGGCTTTCGCCCTGAAGCAGCAGGTTGCTGTTGCCCATGAAGTTAAGGGTACCCTTGACTCGTGGGTCCGTCACGAAACCAACCTCCGTGAACGTGAGCAGAAGCAGCTGGCTGCCTATCTGATTGAGAAGATTCAGCAAGACTTGAAGGACCCCAAGGTTCAACAACAAATCTTGGACCAAGCCGTTGTTGATATCCAGAGTAAGTTACAGTGATAGAGTGGGCCGGGAGTGGTAATAGATTATATTACGCGGATCACTCATACGATGTCTTTTCTTTGTTTTCTCTGCAGAGGTTGCCAAGAGCGTTTAAACAAGCATAATACACTTTTTCATTCGTCGTTTTGTTTTTCTTTTTTCTGTAAATGTTACAACGTTAAAAGAGCTTTAGTGCTTAAAACATGGAATCTGCAGATGTGTTTCGAAAAGAGCACTCTGTACATTGTATCAAGATTTTTTATTCATAACATTCTGTCCACATATATAACCACCGTCTTAAACCTCTCACAATCGTGCACGGTTAATCGTTTGGGATGACCTAGTAATAATGGCGCTTAGTGCTAAGTAAGGCACCTCGTGTCTCCGCGCGTATAATCGGAGAGGGTAAGAAGAAAAATGAGACGCGTGCGCGACGCCTTTTTTTTACACTTTACCCGCGTTCGTTTTTTGTGCTTGATTCGAGCAACCTCGTTTTCGTTACCTGTAGATTACACTACAGGCAGAATAAAAACTAGTCATGACGACCGACGCCAGTGAAAATCAGTCAAAGACCTTGCATCCTTTTTTCACCAAAACGCAAGCCAGAACAACCTACAAACGCGCTCCGGATAAACCGTCTTCCAAACAGCTCAACAACAATGATTCTACCAAGAGGAATCCGTCAAGCTACCAGCGCGATCCTGAGGAGCAGAAGGAAATTAAAAAACCATTCCAAAGGAACCAAGAAAAGAAGCGACAACCGCAGGAGCAAGACAGCCGACAACAACAACAACAAACTCCAGTTAGAAGACCTGCTTTGAACACTGCTAACCAACAACAGACATACCCTGCTGAAAGTTCAACAACAGCAGCCAAGCGCTATGCCAGATATCAAGAAGCCTTAAGAGAACAACGCGCCGCAGAAGAACGACAGAAGGAGACTGACACCAGCCATCTCTCGCCACTGGAGCAAGCTCGCTTGGATTTTTACGGACCTGATGCGAACGAACCCGAGCAACAGCAGCAACCTACTCAAAGACAGCCTGCATATCCACCTAAAGGACCCGCCATATGGCCTGATAAATGGATGTTTGAAGGAGGACATGTCCGGCAACAAACAATGGAGACAGAATCGATGGACGCCGGCATCATTCTAGACCAGAGCAACACCGGCTTCAATGCATCATTGCTCAACACCAGACGATCCACTATGTACGTTAAAGATATTGTCACGAGCAGTGGGCGGGCATTCTTTGAATCTATGGCAGTATCTCGTCAAAAGGACCATCTGCAGCAACAACAACAACAGAAGCAAAAAACCGAGGACGAAGAACGTAAACAATATGCTGTTCGTGGCGGAAATACAAAGACATCCAAAGCTAGACAATCCAGTAAAAAGGCGAAACTTGCAAAGGATGATGGCGTTCGACTGTTGTCGCATGCCGAGATTGGAGATATCATGGACAGCATCTACCCGGAAAGTCTTTGGAAGGAGATACCACCATGCCAAGTCTTATACGAGTCTCTGTTTGATGACAACAACGTCGAAGGTGATGATGATGATGATTATCTTGGCTCTAATGAAGACAGGGACCATTTGCCATGGACCGAAAAGTATCGACCTTCAACCGTGACTGATCTGCTTGGTGATCATCGTGCGCACAATTATCTACTCAAATGGCTTCAGCAGCTCAAAGTCTATTCGCCAACAACTGCAGCATTGGAAGAACAACAAGGCTTTTGCGGAAACACCAACAGTGTATCTCGACGAAAATCGAAGCGACGCAGACAAGAAGGCTCGCCTGATTTGGCACTTGAAGACCTGTCGTTGCAGGATTCATTTTCTGAAGAAGAGGACGAGTGGGTCTATCCTTCAGAACCATCGGGTCAAGTCCAAGGCGATAGCGATGATTCTGACTTTACCATGGGTGGTAGCACAAAGACCAAGAAACAACGCAAGCGGTTGCGCAAGGAGCAGGTCAATGGCAAGGTTAAATCGAACATGATGCTTATTTTCGGCCCGCATGGTGTCGGTAAAACTGCCAGTGTCTATACTGCTGCTCAGCAAGTTGGTTATGAGGTGTTTGAAATCAATGCTGGAATGCGTCGTGCAGGAAAGGATCTGATGGCAGCTGTGGGCGAAATGATTAATAGTCATCAAGTAAACTTTATTGATACTGCTGCTACTACTACTGCTGCTGCTGCACCAGCCGTCGACAAGTCCCAGGTAGATATTACAAGCATGTTTCAAAAAACATCTGCCTCCACAAAACGAAAACAGAAGCAACAAGACGAAGAACAAAAGCAACAGCAATCAAGCCAAGGGGGAAACAAGAAGCGTCGAACCAACATGGGTGCATGTACAGACAACAAAAAGAAGCAGAGAAGCAGCAACAACTCAATCATAAGTCATTTTACACGAATGTCCAGCAAAACCTCTTCGGATAGAATGGAAGAAGACGAAGAACCCGACAACCGAGAGCCGACGAGCGATTCGGAGGAGATGGATTACAATGTAGAGGCAGAAGAGGAGGCAGACAAGCCACAACAGGTTGTCAAGTATGCAGTGGCACCAACCAAGCAAAGTCTGGTCCTTCTGGAAGAAGTGGATTTACTCTATGAAGACGACAAGGGCTTTTGGGCAGCAGTTCAGGAACTAGCTCAAAAGAGCAAGCGACCGATCATTATGACTTGTAATGGTAAGCGCTACGCTCTTTCTGTCTGTACCTAGTAGATCAATTGAACCAAACTGTGCCGTTCTGTGCGCTGTGAGTAGATACGGATATGGTGCCAACGGAAACATTGAAACTCGAAAAGGCGATTGAAATCCATCCTCAGACGACGCACAGTCTCTTGCCATACTTGCAGCTACTTTGTTTCAAGGAGGGATATGCAGTCGATCCATCCGATCTGCTTTATCTCATAGCCAGCATGGGCAGTGACCTGCGGCAACTCATTCACACTTTGGAAGTATGGTGCAAGCAACCGAATAACACGATGGCGCGCAATGTTGGGGATGGTGGTGAACTCACCAAAGACGACATGGGCCGAAAGCGGTTTCGTACGTGTCCTCGGATGTTCAGTCAGTACATGGGAACCGATAGCTATGATCTTGTACTGCGTCTGACGACAGAAGCTCAGCGGAATGAAGCAGATTTGCTGGAGCTTTGCCAGTTGCACAACAGAAAGAAAAACTCAGTCAAAGCCAGTAATAGCAGCAGTGGCAGCAACGTCAAGCAATTTTTCCACTCGTCCGACCTTGTCAGTATTTGCCAAGGATTAGAGACAGCTGCGTACTCGGACGCATGGATTACACGACAGACAGGCCAATGTCAGGTGGGTCGTGTTTACATTTGCCTCTAGGTAGGGGCAGAGAGTAGTAATTGGTTAATCTAACCACTTGAACCTGATTAACAAAGGTGTTGTTGGAACAAGCTGAAACAAAAGATCAGATCTGTGGGGATCAGGGCACAATCAAGGTGACTGACGACGAGATTGTGCCAGAGTTGTGGGAGGTTGACAACAGGATCCAGAGGCTGAACAGCAAGCGGGTGCAGGATCGCAGGTGGCAAGGGGAGATCCAAGAAAGCGGTGGCATCTGGGGAGGGCTGTGCTACAGTCGGTAAGTGATTCTTGCAGATAAAAGCAGTAGTGGAAGTATAAAAAAAGAAATTGGGCGATCATGCGGACGAGCACAGGCTGAAGTATTATGAGACGAATATGTCAAATATAGAACAAGTGCCTATAAGGATTGCATGGAGGCAACGAGGCGGGTACTAAACTGGCGACTGGCCAACAATCCAGTCCGCAGCGTGATAATGACCGAATATGTCCCTTACATCCGAGCCATGTGTCAGATGCAAGAGCTGGAAGAAGCGTCGGGCGGACGGCGAAAGCGGGCATTGCTACGTCGGAAGCACTTGAGGCTAAGCGAAGAGTGCATTGGATTACTGCAGCGAGCGAGGAAGACTGACAACCTAGTGAGTGAATCAAACGGTGGTTATTGTTGTTATTGCTCTCTAGTATCTCACATGACATTCTTTGCGTGTAGACCCACCAATGGCATGCGCAAGCAGCTGCTTATGGTGATCGCTGGAGGAACACAGCAAGCAGAGGCTAAAAATACCATGACCTTGTATTCTTTTGGGAACACAGAAAATGGGGAGCTGAAGGAATGAAAAGAGGAGCCCTTTCCACTAGTAGCACCAGCCATACACAAACAAGCCAAAAGTTTACCTGTGCCATATACCTCACTCCCCTTTTCTCTCTCTCTCTCTCTCTCTCTCTCTCTTTTCCTTTTCCTTTTTTCTCTTTTCCTCTCTCTCTCTCTCTCTCTCGCTCTCTCTCTCACAAACACACACACTCTCTCGTACCTCCACTATCCTGTCACAACGACAACAGCTGCTACGACGACGACGACGACGACAACAACAACAACGACAACAACAACAGCAGCAGCAGCAGCAGCACGCAATATTAATAATAAACCTTATTTTCTCTTGAATTTTTTAACACACTCGCTCGCTTTGAGTCGGTTTGAGTCGGCATAAGACAGGGCAATATGCCAAAAAGTGACGACAAACACGCACTTGATCGCGAAGTGACCACAATGTATCAACACACGTTCCTCAATCAGCCCCGTTCACATTCCCGTCGCACTGCAAGTACGGGTGCTGTCACTGACACTGCACCGCAGCATTGCTGCTTCAACTGTAACCAGCCTTGTGTACGAAGCGATCGCTCACCTATTCAGGCACTCGGTCGAATATACCATTATCAATGTTTTGTGTGCGAGGCAAGTTCTTTTTCTTTTTTTTACACTTTGATAGGGTGGTCCCTGCTTCTTTCTCTTTTACAAACCTACTCGCTCGCGCATGCACGCATTGATAAAAGGGGCGGTGGACAGCGAGGAGGGTGTATAAAATACTTATATATACATATATGTATACGAGAGAGTGTGAATGTGAGAGAGAGAGAGAGAGAGAGAGAGAGAGAGAGAGAGAGAGAGATGAGCAAGGGGAAATCAACCCGATCAAAGCACGACATAAAAAAGTAACAATGAATACAAGGAGAAAAAGAGTTGGGGAAGGGCAAAAGGGATATTATGCTAGGATGGCGATGATGACGACAATAAACTGACTCGACTCCTTCAATCGTCTCTAGGACTGTCAAATGCCGGTGACAGACAAATACTACGCGCTGGATCATGACACTATTCCACGGTCGATCGTATGCGAGCGACACTACTATACCCGGCTCAACAATATCTGTCGCCAGTGCGGCGAGCCACTACAAGAGGATGCGCCACTTGAGATGATCGACGGACACAAGTACCACCAGCAGTGCATACGCTGTCCCGGCTGTTTCTTGGCGATACAGGCACAGCAACAGCACCAGCTGAAACGAAGCAGTAGAATCATGCGCAGCAGTCGCAACAGCACTAGCAGCAGCGACTACTATGTCGACGACAGCAAAGAAAAGTTCGTGTATGGAGCACGGTCGTACTGTCGATACCATTTCTCGCTGCTACGCGGCACGGCCTGTGTAGGCTGCGGACAAGCCGTGCTATGCCAACCCGTGCATGACCGAGACAATCCAGAGCGATGGTGGCACCACGAATGCTTCATGATACAAAAGGTGCGTTGAGCTCTTTATACGACTCGTTCTTCCGCTGCGTGCGGATGCACGAGGTATTACTAATAACATGTAGACAGACGACTGATAGTGATTGATAGTATTGGAACGTCAAACTAGCTGATGAAAGAAAAGATCACCATGGTGAGTGAGTTAGGGGGGTTTTTTGTGTGGAAGTAGAAACAATTCTGCGCCTCACGGTGTGTAACCGAAATCTTGATGTGTTATGCAGGCATCTTCCTGATGATGAGCCCAGACGAGTTGATGAAATCACAGGCCACCATCGAGCACAAGCGCAGGTTCGTCTACAGCGAGCTCAAAGGCTTCGAGGACGCTCTTGCTGCATCTATCTCGGACATGGCAGTCGACATCACAGCAGGTGCCTATCGTGAGAGCATCCAAATGGCCAATCAGCTCGCTTGGCACCTTCGGGTCTTGTTTTCGGCCCATCAGAAGATCCATGCCTTGTATGAAGAGCACAAGCCCCCTCCTCCTCTGCCTCCTTCTCATCACAGCCAACTCCATCATCCCCATCAGAAGCACCAGGAGCAAGGTACAAGCAATTACAACAACAAATATTGCTTTATACGCAAATAGATAAAATGCTAATCAAAAAAACAAAAACGCATCAGTCTACGAGTGTGACAAATGGTCTCGGATCATCGGTGCGCAGGTGCTTCAGCTCTTTGATTTGGTCGATGCCAAGAGCGGCCATCGCCCCAGCAACAACGGCTACCACCAGCGAGAGGACTTTACTAAAGACGTTGTGCGCTTTGTCACTCTACTCGCGTCTAACCTAAAGGAGTGTCTGCGTGTCGGAATCATTGAGACGCTTAAAATGGTATGACGCTGGATCTGTGTTTTCTGGTTTCTCACCATGTGCATATGATATCATATTGATAAGATTTGAGAGTCCACCTCACATTAAAACCAGACTGTCCTTTCTCTCTCTCTCTCTCTCTCTCTGTACTAGGAGCACGAATATGGCGTCAAAGATGCTATACTCACGTTTCTTGAGGAATTCGTGACACTCAAGAAAAGCAGGACGAGCATTTCGGGGCGGTATTATCTCAAAGATGCACCCTTTCCTATTGCTGCGACTGGCAACATAAAAAATAACAGCAGCATGAACGGCGATGAACCGAACCGTATCATTGCCCAGCAAGATCAGTGTCACCAATGTCAAATGGTCATTGAGGACGCGTGCTGGCAGTTTCAACATGCTCGATGGCACACACAGTGTCTGATCTGCAGTAGTTGCAAGCAATCCATAGACCCGCCATTTAACGCACGGATAGGAGTCCATCAGCACCAGCATCAGCGTCAACAACAACAACAACAACAGTCGTCAATAATAACGGCGGACACAAAGCAACAGCATGCAGAATCGAACTTGATTTTGCTCTGCGACCGCTGCACCATCGATCCACGAAAGCGACGGAACTACACGATGCAGCAAGCACCGCTTTCCCGCGTAACCCAGCTCGAACAATGTATGCACCTCTTGCGCGTCGCAGTGGCACGAGTCCACCAGCGTCCCATCGGTAAGTAATGTCACACAAAAACAGGGCACAAACCCTCTCCCTCATTCCATTCTGCTGCTGATCACAAAAGCACTTAGGCAAAAAAGGCTTGCCCGCCAACAACAACAACAGTAGCAGTCAGAAGCTGCAGCTACACCAGCACCACCACCAGCTCCAACAGAAGCAGCAGCAGCAACAGCAACAGGAGCAGCATGTAAATAAAGAGTATCAGCATCCACCCATGATCGGCAAACAGCCTCCATCTTCTTCTCCTTCTCCTGCTCGACGAATGACTCTCGACTCTTCCCCAGCTGTTGCTCGATTCCAACATCAAGAACCAGTCGCCACTGCTGCTGCTGCTGCTGCCACTGCTGCCCTGGGTCCGTTATTTGTGCGCAACAACAATGCTGTAAAGCGCTCCAAATCTGCGCAGGCCGACTTTGATATTGCCAGTTCCTTGCCACGACGCGTCGCAACCATCTCCAACCAACAACAACTCTCACCGTCTTCATACCACCACCGCGACGACCACCACACGACCACCACCACCACCACCGCTGCCACAACCCTTGATAATAACAAGATGTTCTCTACAGTCTCATCACTGTCAGGCAAGAAGCTAGGCACAACACTAAGACGAGCGCTGAGCACAGGTCGGCCACAGCAACAGCAGTCGCCACGGTTACAAACCATCTTTGGCAATGGCAATAATGCTGCTAACAACAACGACAAGGAATATAGCAATTCACCGACAACACCACTACCAACTGCGCCTGCGACTGAGCCTGGTGGCCCGTACTGGCTTGCAGAACTGACGACGATCCAGGACTCGATTATAAGGAGTCTCGCAGCGCTATATATCGAACGCCATGTCAGCCTCTACTTTGAATTCGAGGAGTTGCTTTCACTACTAGAGTGCAAAAAGGAGTCGCTTTGGGGCAAGGTCAAGATGCACTTTCGCAACAGCAGCTCCAGACAGCCGTCGCCCTCGTCGTCAATAGACACCAGCAATGGCAAAGTGTTTGGCGCACCACTGATGGCTGTTTTGTCGCGAGAGAAAGTACCACACCCGCATCACTACGACCATCGGACACGTGCTGCAGCCATCAGCTATGTAATGACCCATCACCCGACCATGGCCGCATGCTTTTCGGAGAATGCCATGGTACCTTCAGTTGTGCAGAACATTATTTTGGCTCTTTTACATCAAGGTAACGATAGTATCCCAATAGTGGTGTTCTCACGCACCCAGAACAAACAACACATATATACACACACACACACACACGCTCCATCTCTATCTCTTCGTTATCTTTGTGCGCTACTGACGTGACACTTTTACGGGTGACTTTCTAGATCTCACCATCGAAGGCATCTTTCGAAAGAACGGCAACATTCGAGAGCTAAAGGAAACCTGCGACATGGTCGACAAGGGACACGATTACACGCAGCTACTGTATCACGACTCTTCTGCAATCCAACTTGCCGCATTATTGAAGCGCTTTGTCCGTGATCTCCCGGAGCCACTTTTGACATTCAAACTGCACAAGCTATTCCTCACTTCCTTGCGTAAGAATGTCTTTGATCTAACATCGTATCGAAAATGGCAAAAGCAGCTAATCGACGCCTTCTCGATCTCCATCTACATAGAAATGCCCACAGAAGCAGAGGCAAAGACGGTCTTGTATTTTGCTTGTTGTATGCTTCCTAAACCAAATCGGGATGTCATGCAGCTTCTGTTCTTGTTTTTGAACCATGTGGCATCGTTGCACGAACATAACAAAATGGATATCCACAACATTGCCCGAATATTCAGTCCGAGTGTCCTATACGCTTCTCCTGTCCAGCAGCAGCAACAGCAGCAGCAACCTCAGCATAATACCAGAGATGAGATCGAAGTTGTTCAAATGTTGATCAAATACCAGCCCGATTTTACCATGGTAAGGGCCGAAAGGCACTCCTCTCTATTGCTGCTGGCTTCACTCGAAAAAGGAGGCCAAGAGATTCTGACACTGTACCATGTTGATCTTCTTAGGTGCCACAAGAATTTACCTTATTAATGCAAGACACTAGTATGATGAAGGCACTCTATAACGCCGATTTGACATCATCCAAGGAGTTCGTCCGCACTTACGCCAGCTTAATGAAACTAAGAAAAAATGCTAATAGTACCACGTCGCGTCCTGGCGAAGTTGGCAATATATCCTCCTTGGCAACACGGTCCGCCGTTGTTCTTCCGACCACCACGCCTCAACAGCAACAAGTTGGAAGGTGAAAATAACTCACTTTGTAGCAGTCCTCGTTTTTATTATATACACTTCCCCCCACCCACCTTTGTATAGCCCAGTATTATATGTCTAGTGCTTACCACTACTATTATATGTATAAACAACAACCTACTTGTGATAAGAAAAGAAAGTTTTTTGATACATCTTACGACACTCTGTTCCGATGAGTTATAACGTTTTTTTGTCCTATAGACCAGTTTCAAGCATGCATTAGTCTGTTTTTTTGTTTATCATATATTAGCTTGACATGATTTCGAGCACAATGCATGACAACTTCCTGTGCATGACATTATGTACGCACATTTGAAAAAGAAAGTGTGTCGGGTGCGGACTGCTACAGCTCAAATTACCCATTTAATGAGCAGTCCACCGTTACCATGCACTAGAACTATATACTGTGCAGTCATAAGCAAATTTCTAGTAGCAGTGATAAGCTCTCAGCATCTTGTAATAATTCATTCGAACGCTTCTGCAGAGTGTTAGTTTCACCTATCTATCCTCTTCTTTTGAATTTCATACTTAGAAAGGGTTCTACTATAAGACCCTTGTTGTTTGTTTATTTACAATTTGTAAAGCATATTAGGAGCATGACATTTCGATGGCATACCTTAACAGTATTCTAAGACATGTGCATAGCAGATTCTTATAATACGTCGTCGGGTTTGACGAAAAAAGGATACTATACTAGGTACATATATGTTTACAGTATAGGGCAAAAAAGAGAAGCTGAAGGCCATTGGTAATGTACGTTATCGTCGTCAACATAGTAGTATACAGTAGTAGTTATTTGTCATGTTAGAAAATATGTAATGTAATAATGGTAGTATGTATTTAGACTCTGATGCTGCTAATCACATCGGTACTATTAGCAGCCCATTCTGCAGTGTAGTCAAACCCTTTAAACTCTTGCTGCTCTGCAGGAGATAGTATTGAGTTTGTTGGTGTTATGTCTGGTGTCTCCTGAGTAAATTCTTCGTCAAAGTTGGAGGTATCCAAAGCTCCAACAATTGTCGGCAAGAAAGGAGGACATACACGCTTGGCTAATAAGGCTTTCCAGTCGATACCATTGAAGAAGGGATGTGCTTTTACTTCAGCTGCATCTCCCTCTCCAGATCCGAGCCGCCTCGTCGGATCCCGGTTCAGTAGTTGCTCACAAATGGAAATAGACACCGTTGAGGCCTTCATGGGATATAAAATTTCGTCGTTCAAAGTCGCATCATATATTTCATCGTCGTGTTCTGCAGGAAAAGGCGGCTAATGTAATTTAGAGGTTAGATTTTATAAATAGATAGAGAGAAAAAGTAGGAGGTTTTCAAGAGTGGTTGTGGTGCACACAATATGGTGTGTAAAAGCATACCCTAGCAAACACCATCTGATAGATAAGTACGCCGAATGCCCACCAGTCGACAGCACGACCATAACCTTGATGCAACAAAATCTCTGGTGCCATAAATCCGGGCGTTCCACACATGGTATTCGTCTTGGAACCATACCACATGTCGTCTTTGCACATACCATAGTCACCGATCTTGATATGACCATCGGGACCCAGCATAATGTTTTCGAGCTTTAGATCACGGTAAATAATACCAAGGTTATGGAAATGTTCAAGTCCAAGTAGAACTTCACTTGCATAAAACCTAGAATGAGTGGAATCGTTTTTAAGCACAATTAAAAAACAAAAGCGAGTCTGGTTAGTAAAATCTATAGAAAACAACAAGAGGTATCGCTGTTGGATTAAAAAGAGCAATGCTTACTTTGCCCGTCTTTCGGAAAATGTCTCGCGTTGAATATGGCTCATCAAATCACCGCCGCTTATGTATTCCATGACAAAGAAAAGGTGGCTATCGGTTTGGAAGCTTGAGTGGAGTTTAGTCAAGAATGGGTGTGAGTTGCGATTGACAGCTTGAAACACGCGCTTTTCCAGACGGGTACTATAACAAGTCATGTGTCGTCAGTCACGGTAGCTCGCTAACAGATTGTTGAAGCAGCCGATGCATAGGAACTTTTCTCACCTCTCAATGCTATCATCATCGAGCATTGACCTCTTCTTAAGTATTTTGATAGCATATGGCTTTCTATCATGGTTATTTCTTGCTAGAATCACCTTTTTTTATTTTTACACGAAAAATTGTTAGTTAGGTAGTATGAAGGTTAGAAAAGTTATATTGTACCTTGCCGAATGTTCCTCTGCCGATCACTGTTTGGAAAGAGAAATCTTGAAGGGATACTTCTTGACGACGTTGGTCGTTTAGGTCATCAATCTATTACACAATTTGTAAGCGGCATTGTATATCGTATCACTAATCGTTATGTGCGGTCGATCTATTCCTGTTCATACCGGAGTGTTCAGATTATGGTGGCTGACAGGTGTTTCGCTATAATGACCCTGAAGTTGGATATCGAGCTGCTGGTAGATACGTAGATATGGATCTTCACGAGATGCAACAACAGTACTATTATCGTCCTGTTCTTGCTCTTCACAAGTAACACGGTTTCCTCTGGGTGGTATACGCAGCCTGGGTATCATGGCATCGGTATTACCACTTGTATATACGTTGGAGTACGGATCCTCGTTACTGTTGCTGTCACCGACACTTGTTAAGGAATATCGGCGAACGGATGCAGCATCGGAAGCCTGCACTGAGAGCGAATCAATGGATTCCACATCCCCTATAGTATTTGTTCGAGAAATCAGTGCGGGCGTTTGCGTACTGCCGCTTGTTGTGGCTGCCAGTACCGGCATTGACTGTCGATGCGGCGGTGGGGTTGGTCGGTCTTGCGCGGCTCTGATCTCAGCCAACATTTGGTTTGCAATTTCCATTGACAACCCGCAAAAGTCGGGTACTAACCGAGCACAGGTTGTATGGCTTGTAATGCCACATTCTGTTTTTTTTATCAATGATGTTCTTGAGGTCAGTATACTTTTTCAAAAGACTGAATTGAGAGGTTGACTAGATGCTATACGCAGTAATAATTACCAGAGCATTTTCGTGCCTTGCGGGAGCCAAGCGACAACACATGTCCACAGTGACAACACCAATTGGCCCCGATATTCGTGATTTGAACAAAACGATGGGGTATACGATGATTGAGGCGGTCTTCTTCTTTGTCCTAAAGGGCAGCATTGGTTATGACGGAGCTGTTAATGGATGATAACCGTGTTATTGTTGCTACAAGCATACACTGATACTAACACTATCTGTTTGTGATCTCGTTATACATTTAGTAACAACTCTTCCATAGCATTTTCTATGGCAAGTGTATGCACAATCTAGTTTGTAAATATGATTAGATTACTTTAAAAAGTGTCTAGTGCTTCAAGTAAGTATAGAGCGAATTTAAAAAAAGAAAGTAAAGATGGTTCTTACCATCACAACGAAACCCGCTTTTCACCAAAAAGTCGCCACAAAGTGCGCATTTCATGACATTATAAAAGCGTTGTTCCACGAAATAATGGCCGTTGACTTCGTGTCGTTCTCCGTCTGGCCTCTGACGAACAGCACCCACACGGGTCAGTTTGTTACGAGTTATCTTGGGTTTTTTACTAAGAGTTTCTCGCACTACAAGGATGAAGACAACATAAGAACCTATCGTACACGAAAACTAATAATATGCCCAATAGTAGTGTAATGTCTGGAATTACCAAAATTTAGCCGTAAAGCAAGTTCACCATATGGCTCCACATCAAACCATTCCATTATCCCTGCTTCATCTCCACCTTTGCGTAGAGAGGATCGATGATGAATATCACCATTCGTCCTACTGGTTGACGCACTATTAGGCGGTGGAGGTGGGGGCGATGGTGTTGAATATCCAGTTTGAGCCGAGACATTCGAGTCTGCAGATAGGATATTCCCTTGTTCCTGAGCGATCCTTGCAGAAACCCATCCTATATCGTCCTGTCCATCTCTGACTTTTTGTTTACGTAAGGCTTCGGCAATGTCTGCTATTTTCAGCCAGATAATGCCAATAAGTCGTCGCTTATCAGAGCTCTCGTCGTAAATTTCAATTTCAAGCTCGGATCCTTTGTTGACGTGGATCTCGCAATTCTCGAACCACTTGTCTGTTCGCGTGGGGTGTGAGCGGTAAACAATATTTCCATCCATTTTGGCAGTGGCGACGGTTACAGGCGCACGCATTGATCGTGTTGGTACATGTTCTAGATTCCTTGCTTGCATGATCTGGAGATGAAGTGTGCCTGTCACGGGTTGTCGTATGCCAGATGGTAGTTCCGTCGATAATGTACTCTCAAATCCTTTTTGGTTTCGATTAGAGAAATACGCAAGATGATGTTGGAAAAAGGAGTCTTTTTAGATACTGTTTATATCATCACTAGTCTACAAACCATCGTCTTGAGTGTCATCGAGATATAGGCCTTTGTACTTTCGAAGCGCCCGATTCAATAGATCCAGCTTTTGTAAGCTTTGCTCCATCTGTGCATTCACTTCACTTTGCCGTCGTCGACCACCTTTACTGGGGCCGATAGCTTCCACCAAGTTTTTGATTCCAGAAAGTAACTTGCGTTCGAGATCCGCTTTGTAATCGATTTCGTGTAGTTTGAGTGACACTTTGGGCTTGTTATATGGTGTATCGCTTGTTGATAGCTCTGAACAAAAGGAAAAAACAGTAGGACGGTTAATACCGACGTTTAATAAAGGATATTCAGACGAACGGCATATTAATACACAACGTACCAAGGTTGGTGTACTGTTTTTTTACAGAGTTGGCCCGTGTAGACCCGATTTCCAATGCAGCTAACGCAGGTTCTAATGATTCTTCGGCCGACGCTTTTCGGGCTTGTAGCTTGGCCAGTTCCTGAGTGAAATAAGCCAGACTTCTTTCATACTCGGTGATCTGTATTTCAGCGTGCGCAACCGCATTCCGATCTTTGACCATGGATCTTGCATACAGTGCTCCGGCTAGACCTTGCTTGGATTCTGTGATTTTCCCTTCTAGTGTTGCGATTTTATCCTAAACGTCGTTTTATTTTCGCCGCGCCCGCCGGCAGGCAGGCCGAAGTTGCAAAGGCCGAAGTTAGCTTATTAACAGATAAAATAGAGTTTATAATATCATACAGGAAGTTGAAAAAAAGAACGTACATCCATTCTGATGGTATTGGGAATCAAGGAACTTCTTCGAGAAACTGAAATGCGCAAACAGAATTAAGACAATTCATTCAAAAGGACATAGCTATAAGTAAGGCAGAAAAGAGAAACAAACTTGAATCGTTTGAAGACGAGGAGCAGAGGAGAGTATACTATGTGTACGCTGTTGCTGCTGTTGGGTTCGTGTGTTTATGTTTATGAGTGTGCGCACAGCTCGGGTTGCAGTGCAACAGTGGGTGATTCTCAAGTTGGCGTCATGCTCAATTTTTGCTCTCTTGCGTTACAATAAGGTGTATGATTCCTTTTGCGTTTACTTCTAACATGCCTAGAGGTTTCCTTCTGACATCGTAATATATAAGCTACCGAACCGAAGCGTACTTCAAGCAAGGCTCGACAAAGTGCTTCGAGTCCTTGTAATCCACCACTACAGTATGCTAATTATATGCCGTAAATCCAGGGCGCTGACTGCAATAAGCTCATTTTCTATTTAATAATCATAATAATTTTCATCCATTTAATGTACCTGGTGGTGTTGCTAGTGTCATCGTACTACATTATATTAGAGAAAAGAGCAAACACCGCTTTTATCCATTTACTACAGTGGTATAGGAGCTTGCTGCTTACTTCCAAAAAGCAAGGTGTGTGTATTCAAGCCATCATCAACAGCATGACTTCGAGAAAACCACATGATTCTGCACTACAGGACATCAGCACCTTAAGTAGTAGAAGTAGTCAGTGGAAGGTACAGACGATGTTGAGTTATAGTAAAGGATGTAGATGTTAAGTGTTTATCAGCAATGTACGTGCGCATAGTAGTAAAGGGAAGTAGAGTATTATCTGAGCAAATCCGTTAGTCCCTCTTGACAAATGGAGAAACCCTAGTGAAGGAAATCCATATCGAGTAGGGTACATCTTGTCCCGAAAAGGCTAGACTCACACTCATCCTAACAGCCAGAAATCTCTGTGTGTGTGGGTTTGGGCTGGGCATTATGCACCAGAATATAGCATGATCAGCTGCACTTAGTAAATGGAAGATTGACTGTCAGCGAGATTAGTGCACGCTCCAAACCGTCTTATAACTATGCTGCTCTTGTTCTACTGTCTAATCAAAAGGTCACATCTTATGAAAGGCAGTTAAAGTAGAAATGGATTCGGTCGGTAAGAACTGTTGCTCTTACATGGATCATACACTACGGTTTATCACAATCCTTACAGCAGCACTATGGTAACTGATAATGCTCGTCTACCTCTACAACCATCAAATGTTTCCGGTCACGTAGTCGTGCCGTATTCGATTTCATGTATGCAGTAGCAGATCTTGATTAAAAGGTGAAAAATGTAGACTGTGTCATTATTGCGTGCTCGCGTCAACTTGTCATCGGCCCAGAAAGCGAAAATCGTACGTCATTTGATATAATAGCTACATAGGGACGCCTATGTAGCACAAATATATTCTTAGTGTATGCCAAATCCTGTCCTATCTTAGAACGAATTTGACACCTAGAAAACATGTAGTACCCACAGTAATAACCTCATACAACACTAAGTTACTGTCAGTTTTGACATGCTTACTGAACTTTTCATAGAAAAAAAAAGGAGAACGCACGGTGTATATAGCATCGCGTGCATGTACATACTGTACTTTACAATTTTGCTGTAGAGGTTCCAATACAATGCCAGCCACCCAGATGTCAATCCCCATGTGAAACCATTGTATCGCCGGTGTAACATCTAGCTTCTGGTGGTTTATGAGGTATCCAGAATACATGGCAGCAGCTTTTTTTTGTTAGCAAGGACTAGGGCTACGTAATACGCCCTAGTAGGTGCAAAAATTCGCTTTTTGAAAGATCAACCTTCTTCATGCGCACTCTTAGCTAATACTGTAGACTCGATTCAAACCCGTTAAAAGGGATCAAGAATTATCAAAGGCTAAATTATGGGGATAATTTGAGTAAGCTGAAGATTTTGGCATAGTATTGATCATGTAACCCGGCCCCCAATCTCATGTGCTACTTGTTCATTGCAGGTTTCTATCCTGATGTTGCCTTAAATAGAAACGATTAAATGGATTAGCGAACAAACATCCAATTTGCTCGGTCGGGAAATCCGCTCACCGACGTGACTCACAGTGAGCTTTGTGGAGGGAAGAAATGCCATGAATCGAGATTTTGTTATTGTCTTTTTCTCTTTCCTCTTTGGAATTTAATGCTACGACATTTCGTGAAGCCATTAACACATGCTGCTTCTCGCCGATGCCATGCTCGGCGGTTGTCGGCATTGCGAGAGAAATCACAGGTGCAGCAAGTTGGAGTAGGTCTTGTTTTTAGTTTACGTTTATATGACAAGACGATCTAGTTCTCACCCGAAAGTAAATCACGAAATCACGTCAGAAGGTAGACGAAGGAAAACAAGAGGATGTGCGAGTAAGTATTTGATGCTCTCCACTTTATCATGCAATTTGGAAGGAGAGAGAAAAGGGATATAAAACAATTGATATATGCGCGTTGCATACATGTAGGAGCTTTTAGTAAACTTAATGAACACAGCGCCGAGCAAACGAGAACTGCAGCATTTTTTAAAGCGATACGTACCCCAGCCCGAACTCACAGCATCACATCTTTTATCTGGCAGTGGAAACGCGGCACGAATACCATCCAACATACTATCGCCCCAAAAGTACGTCGACGCGCTACTAGCACCTTCAGCACATCAACTTGCCGTGACCAAAGTGGAGGGTCCGTTTGAAAAGCAGGGGTGGGATTCCGTTGGATCGACACTTGTCAAACTGCAGAAGCTCGGTCTAACATCGATCGTGGTGTCCGATAATGCACAATGGTTTGTGGAAACTGAAACACCTGCAGATCTGAGCAAAACGATGGTGCGAGAGACAATGGCACTCGTTGAAAGCATTGAGAAGGCTGGTGGACGCGCTCGACTTATCCACGGTGGTGTATTAGAGCAAGGAACACACGGAATTGAAGCACAGCTTGATTTCATCCAATCTTCCCTGGACAATCGACAAATCCCGGTAGTCATACCCGTCATGACAAGCGAAGCTGGCCGGCAGCAGCCAATCACCGGGAACCAAGTTATAATTGCATTGACGCAAAAAATGGTTCGTAGACAAAGCAACAACAGTCCGGTACCTGCCAAGATCGTCATTATCAATAATGATGGTGGTATTGTCAACCACGAACGGCCGGGTACAGCACATAGTCTAATCAATGTCCAAGAAGAGTACGATTCTATCGTCAGTGCATTTGATCAGAACGTGGAATGGCAGGCACGATACCCAACAGCAGTTAGCAACCTCGATATGATCCGCACCTGTCTCTCCGATCTGCCTACGTCGTCATCAGCTGTCATTGTACCCACATCGTCACTCCCTTCAGCTCTCATCGCCAACCTAGTCACCGACAAGCCGCTCTATTCATCCTCTCTCCCCAACAAAGACACACGCCGTGTGAATAAGCTCCGAACAACCGTGTTGCGACATGGTATTAAAATTCACAATTACGACAATGTGGATGACCTGGATTTAGAGCGACTGACACGGTTGATGGAGTCAAGTTTCCAGAAAAAGCTGGATCAGGATGGATTTTACGACCGATTGCGTCAAGTCCTTGCGGGTGCCATCATTGCTGGGGATTACGAGGGAGCAGTCATCATGACAAAAGAGCAAGGAGGGCATTATTATCTTGATAAATTTGCAATTGCACCAACGAGCCAAGGTATTGGATTAACGGATATCTTGTGGAAGCGCATGTGCGACGCATATCCAGAACTTTTATGGCGGAGTCGTCAAGATAATGGAGTCAATAAGTGGTAAGCAAATGGCGTTTTAGACTTTATCCATCCGTCAAAATCACGGCTAATTTTCAATGATGCTCTGTGTACCTCCCACGTACACTCCAGGTACTTTGAACGGTCAAACGGCTACTTGCGACTCAAGGATACCAACTGGGTATTATTCTGGTATGGCGCTGGCGGGTTCCGGCACATTGACAGTTACGCATCTATCGCACGATCAATCCCAGCATCCTTCACCGGACCTTTGATTAAAATATAGAAGTTATTGTGTGAATAGTTTCAAAAATTACTGCATCAATGTTCTTCCTTTCAATATGAGCGAGGGGTGTGGTGTGAATGGACAAAAAAGTGGATATCATTGGGAGCTCGATGCATATGTCTTATTGTAAAGATGTAAATGGCTGAAGGGTGACGGGTTACGCTATGTACAAAATGAGTCACATTTTTCCATATTGGATATGCAAGTAATCACCATCTAACAAGATGCTCATCAAAAACATGCACATGCGCTCGATTCCTTTATAACCCCTTTCACGATTGTTTACGCCCCGCTCCCCTATAAAAACTATCTAAAAAGAGGTTATCGATACATGATCCTTTTGCTGCAGTATCCATGTTGAAACTATCCGCTTTGCTGCTGCTGCTTGCAACTATCACCACGACTACGCTGGTTTCGGCATATACAATCATGGTTCCACGCCAGGAAGACCAACAGTTTCCTGGTGGACCAGGCATGTGGCCTGAGCCCGATCGCTATAACACCTATCCCGAGGTTGACTGGAACCGCACCTACGGCGCATTCGAGCCCCAACAAATCCACCTTTCCCTTGCTGACGAATCCAAGTACGCTCGTGTCGAGTTCGCTACCTTGTCCCCTGCTGAGCAGAGCATGTTCAAGTACTGGCCCAAGAAGCATAATAAATCTGCCGAGGCCATCCGTACTGAGGTAATATATAAACTATACAAGGGGATTGACCAAAAATAACTTTGTTTATATTTTGTGAGATGTGGGAGTTTGTTGATGAGGGAGAAGCACATCGCACTATCTCGTTACATCAAGCCAAAACAAAAAGACTTCGTCCGGCCACTGTCTACTGCTACCAAGTGGGTGCCTATGGTGATTCAACATGGAAGTGGTCATCGGTTTATGAATTTCACACTGCGTCTAAGGGGAAAGAGTTCAGCTTTTTGGCAATAGCAGATATTGTAAGTACATAAAGGGACGATCTGCACGTTTAATATTCTAACTAGTATCGTTTGAACTCATATCAATGCGTGCTCAGGGGCTCAATAACGCTGTCGCTTTGCCCCAACTCATCGAATTGTCTAAAACCCACAGGTATGATTTCATGACTTTGTCGGGAGATCAGGTAAGCATTACCCAGTACAATACTAGATTTCATCTATATTCTTGTTGCGAACACTGTGTAATTATATAGGCATACGACATGAAAGACTTTGATGGTAGAAAGGGAGATCAATACATGAACTTGATGCAAGAGGTGTGGAGCCAAGTACCTTATTTGGGCGTACCTGGGAACCACGAAGGTGCATACAACTACTCGCACTACAAGAACCGGTTCAAGAACGTTCCTTTTGAGGATTCGAACTTTGACAACTCACTCATGTACAGCTTCAACTACAAGTCGCTTCATCTTGTATCTTTCTCTACTGAAGTTTACTTTGATGGAACTGACGAGATGATCCAGACCTCTATCAACTGGCTCGAAGAGGATCTTGCTGAGGCCAACAAGCACCGAAAGCAGCGCCCTTGGATCATTTTGATCACCCATCATCCCGTCTACTGCAGTGCTCCCAACTCTGAAGATTGTGCATCAAATGCAGCGCGTATCCGTGACGGCCCTGTGAACAGCGTAACTCAAGAACATTGGGGAGGACTTGAACCCGTGCTTTTGAAACACGATGTAGATCTTTATCTTACGTAAGTTCAAGCTGGTGAGTACGAGGAATTTTCTACTCACTGATATGCGAATATTATCCCTGATTTTATTCAACAGTGGTCATGTCCATAACTACGAGCGAACATTGCCAGTCGCAAAAGGCAACATCGCTGGGAATGGCTCGTTCCACAACGCAGCTTCATATGTTGAGGTTATTAACGGCAATGCTGGTCCTCCTGAAGCTACTGTTATATTTAACACCACTGGTCCGTATGCGGATTGGTCTGCTGTACGCTATGACAGTTATGGCTATTCCACAGTTAAAATCACCCCTTCGTCGCTTACTTTCACACACCACCAAGTACGCCTTGATGGCTCACTTGGAAACGTCGTAGATACTTTTACCTTGACGAAGAGCTAAGCTTCAAAGATAATGCTAGTTACCACTTATATAGTAGCACAAGTATCCTACCATACCACCATAAAGCTTAGGCTACGAGCGAAATATCATATATCATATAAGATGCATGGTAGTTTTATTTTTAGATATAAATATTAACGACCAGTACCATAGCTACTATCCACTTCAAGTTATTTTCTGTTTTTCTATTTGGTCTAATCAATGTAGCTATACATTACATATACATCTGTTGTTTTCGTCGCTCTAACTGCTGGTTGATATATTTTATAGCTTGTGGAGTGACGTTTAAGCAATTCAGTAGAGAAAGCTCCTCCAGATCTGAGTCAATGTTTGCGAGGCTATAAATGCCTTCATCTGTAATCTCGCTGCATCCTGACAAAGTGAGGTGTTTGAGCCCACGAATATGCGCAAATCTTGGGACTACTTTGTCAGTTAATCCTTGTACCGGGCCCAAGTAAAGATGTCTAAGTCGTGGCGTTGACGAAGGGCTACATAATTTATCGATAATACCAGCCACTGCTCCAATCTCCTTCCCATAGCCGTCAAAATAGAGCTCTTGTAGTGATGGCAGTTGTAAAAGCTGCGGTATGTGCCAGTCGATTGTGCCACAGTTGTAGAAGCTTAGCTTTGACACCTTCCTGGCATGAGCGTTAGATTCGAGGCTGTTGATGAACCATGGAATATGTCGGTCTTTATGGCATCTTTCAAAAGCAGATGTTATGACCCCACTTGGCGACGTTTCATCATTTTCTCCGGGTGAGATGTTCTTCGTTGTAGCAATAATTACAGCGCGTTGTCGCCAATAAATATGCGTGTATCGCAATGAGACCTGTGGTCCCTTGAAGATATTCAATAGACCGCCGAGGTCAAAAGAATCATTGTGGCAAACGGTCATATCTTGTAAGGTGCTTTGATCCATTAGAGTCACTGTTTGGAGTTCTTCCCAGTCTTCATTGTTGATGCAGCATGTGCTTAACGATTGTAATCCATTCACGGATAAATTAGAGTCGGTACCGCAGGACCAACCATAGCTACTGGATTTGCCGGTATCCACGTGTAAATAGCTTAAGCTTGTTGGACATTTTGTTCGGAAGGCGGAAAGGGGAACAGGACCATCCAAACAGCCGATATTGAGATATACCAGGGATGGACAAGCGTCAAGTATGTCTTCTGCTTCTTGTAACGTCATGCTTTCTCCAGAGTTCCAATGCAGATATTTAAGCTTCGAGCCTCGTGGTATTTTAAGATGGTTACTTTGAATTTCGCTCGAATGAAGTGAGACTTTAATCCTTTCTAAAGTTGGGCATGCGTTTAGGATAGATGGCAAGCTTGGACAATCGAACGGTAATAGATAGCGCGTATCCTGAGTAGTAACCAGTTCTAGGTTTGTCAAGGAACCCTGCAGAAGCGTTACGCACTTTATGACATCCCGGCCGCTGAAATCGGAGCAATCCCAAGCTTACATGACCCAAGTGTGAGTACTTTTTATTCCTATTAAAATGATCCAATTAAGCATTATTTACCTAATGATTCCAGCTTATTCATAGACCCAGAGAGAATTTGGTCGACAGTTCCATCCAGTATTTCCTGGCAAGCGAAATAAAGACAGTATTTTCGTATATGCTTGCCAATAAGATTCAGTTGTGAGACACTCTGGTAATTTTCATGGTCCAAAGTAACCTCACGCCAAATATGCTGTCTTTTTTCCACCAACAGTTCTTGCCACTTTGGACTGACATCCAAACAAACTAAAAGCTCGTTTATAGATAGTTCGCTGATGATCATATCGACAACCTCGTAGGGGAGTCGCGCGAGAAAATCGACACGCTTGCGCAAAGGTCCACATTCGTTCTCAAAGTCGTCTTCGTCTTCGTCTTCGTACTCGTCTTTTACAAACTCTTCTTCGCGAGCGGGTAAGGTGTGAATGTTGAGTTGACCATTTTCGTGTTGACGATCTTGCGACATGCGATCCGTAGTGGATGTGCTTGTGATTTCTTCAGGCGTCTTGAGAAATGGCATTCGTCTTTAAGTTCTCGTTTATAAAGTTGAAAGTGGAAGAAAGCAGTGCTGCCAGATCACATATCCATTATATATGTTGTCAAATGAGGCGCAGTCAAATGAGGCGCAGCATACCAAAAAATAAAAATCGCAACAATGATCATACTCTTGGGAACCAAAGAAAGGGATCAGATTCACTGTGACCTGCAAGATAAGTTGGTGCATATACGCATCAAAAGAAACGTTACAAAGCACTTATGTATCTTTAACATCAAACCTTTAATTTTTCTCTGGCTTGTACTTGTCGTGGTAGAAGCGAAGAACTTAAACCTAGCATAGACGGGTTCCGTAGCCTTATTTGCGACTGCGACGTTTAGATTGCTCGTTGCTATGGCAACGCGTTCTATACAAGGTTACACAATCTGTTTCAGGTACAGTTGCTCCATATGTTTTAGACTGGTAAGGGGTACTTGCAATCGATTTACTTTTGCCATAAATGTTCATGGAAGAAAGACTTTCTTTACGGGACACTAATACTAGCAGTCGTGCGTCATCTCTAGTAAAATAAAGACGTTTTTGCATTTGTTTAATTCGCGCGCTCTGCTTCTTTACAGTGGCGTTACGTATCTACCGATCCGGCATTCATATTCGCAATGCGAGGGCGGTAAGGTACTTCTTTTCTGATGAGATACAGATATGTAACTTCGAGAGTGAGTCCTTATTACAGACTACTATAGTGGTATTGCTGTTGACTATTGTGTTTTAGCCGACCGAGCAGTAACGTATGGCCTGGGTTTAACATAATGGCCGTTTAGTAAAAGAAAAGGGACGCGTAGGTATATACAGGACCATCAATAAACCACTCTTCCTTTGTTTTCTAGAGCGGCGATCTTTAAGATTTTAAGAACAATAGCGATTATACTATGACTTTCGTTACCTTTGTTATTGTCCTTTAAGAACCATTCCCTACACATGGGAGCGAAGGCGTACATATTGTGGACGACTAAAAATTGTGATACTATTTCGCCTTGTAAGGGTCCATTCGCCATGCAATGAATCACTTGACAGGTTCCAACGAGCTTAAGCCAAGTAAAAAAGAACCGCGCATGCATCTCTAACGTAATACCCAAAATCAAATCGCAGCATTTGATCTTCCAATATTACGAAAGATCGACACCGACAAATATAAGTGCACATGTTTGAAACGGACAAAGTGTAGCATCCCGAATCCTATGGTCGACATTTTCAACTAACGGTGCGATCAGTGGATATTACTAGAATGGGGAATTATCCCCAGGCCCCAAAGAATTGATCATTGGAACAACTAAGCGACAAAGTATGAAACTAGATGTGTGTAACCCTTTCCCATTGACTCTATCTTTGAAACCGCGGATAGTGAACGAATCCTCCATTGTCGC
The DNA here is from genome assembly GCF_025766255.1 of Zychaea mexicana. NCBI lineage: Eukaryota > Fungi > Mucoromycota > Mucoromycetes > Mucorales > Lichtheimiaceae > Zychaea > Zychaea mexicana. The sequence continues at coordinate 49,362 of NW_026516825.1, read as the reverse complement.
ACTTCTCGCTGAGTCAAATGGACATTGTTATTTTCAATTTATCGCGTTCTACGGCGATTATTCGTTATGTAGTTGCTGATGAATAATTAAAGTACATCTGTGCGTTTGCTTTATTGGGCTATAATGCTTAGCCTACGTGAGAAATAGGAGTCTAAGACAAAAAGTAATGATGTGCTCCCGTGTGAGCTTTTTCATACGGAGAAATCGTCGGCACCGCTGCCCAATTTCATATATGAACCCCACAATTTTTCAAACGCTTTACTCCTGCTCTTCCCCAACCCATTTTGCTTTCATCTTTAATATGGCACTCGGTATTGTATCATTATATAATATGCAACATAGAATAGAACTTAATTAAATGAGTACTGATTCGTTAACTTATTCGCATCACAGCATCTGCTGCGGCTGCCGTCCTTGGCGGAATGTATCTTGATGCAAAATATGCTATTCGAAATGACTTGACCCATTTTCGTGCAGTGGGAACCGCCATTATTAAGTACGCTTTACATGCTATCCATGCTATCCCACACAAATTGTACTGACACATTGGACATTGATGTTTTACCAGTCATTTAAGAGTGGAGCGCCAAGATAAAATCCATTTATACTACCACTTTAGAGATAAAGCCAAATCAATGCCAAATCGCGTGTTTTTAATCTTTGAAGGTCGTGCTTACACTTACCGACAGTTGGAACTTTGTAAGTTGTTCATTTACTTCCGCGTCTACTATGAGCTTTTTAAGCGTCATTACTAACCGTACTTCAATGCTGTTTTAGCCTCTAATCGCCTGGTATGTTGACAAATAAATTGTAGCTATAACTCGAAATACTCATTAGAGACATCATTGATCCGAATAGGCGCACTGGCTTTTGTCACAGAACGTCAAGCCTAAAGGTACTCTCATCTTCTCGTCAACGAGCTCTTTTCCTCATACTTATGATTTTATGTATAATCTTAGATATTATTTGTATGATGGAGCAAAACCATCCAACATTCTATATTGCCTTGTGGGCTATAATGAAGATTGGTGCTATTCCATCACTTATCAACACAAACCTGCAAGAGGATCCGTTGCTGCATTGCTTGACTATCGCTGATACCCGAATCTTTTTATTTGATCCCATGTACGAATCTCAGGTGGCCACAATCGCGGAAGCAGCACGTGCTGCAGGTGTCTCACTTTATGCCTACGGTGAAGCAACTGAGTTCGATAGCAGCACCACTTCCTCTCTTGGTCCAGCATTGACCCCCGAGGCACTTGCACCTTACCCAGATATCGATACAGATGAAGCCCTAATTAAGGGTGTCGGTGTGTCTGACGCTGCATGGCTGATATACACTAGGTACGTTGTACCACAACCTGCTCTTTGCTTTGTTACATGCGTTGAATCATATGAATACTTACCATAACCAACTATATCCAGTGGTACTACCGGCTTACCCAAGGTACTTATAGTCAAAAATTCACGACCCAACTATTGTTTACATATTTATATAATACTGTAAATTAACAGGCAGCAGTGGTGCAGCATGCGCGATTGAATGGTGTCATCTTTGGTAGCACCGTTCTCTCCGGTATTACAAAAGACGACGTATCTTATTGCTGTCTCCCGCTTTACCATAGCTCAGCATGTAAGTACAACTTGTATATATGTAAACGAGTAAAAGTCACTTAGACTAATATGGGGAAAAAAGTGTATATGGCTACGCATATTACGTTAAATATAGGCGCCACGCTTGTTGTTGCTCGAAAGTTCTCCGTAACCAAGTTTTGGGATGACGTCTATAACAACAACGTTACAATTTTTTTTGTATGTCTCAAAAAGGCACCACTGCTACCGACATGGGCTAATTGTATCGATTTAAATTCTTTAGTACATTGGAGAACTGTGTCGATACTTGATGAATAGGGATCCACATCCTCACGAGCGCGACCACAAACTGCATACCTGCTTCGGAAATGGCATGCCACCAGAGATCTGGAAGCAGTTCCGCGAAAGGTATGAAAGAAGACGAAACTCTATCCCGTCAGCAACAACTCAAACTAAAAGAAAAAACAAACTAGATTCAATGTTCAGAAGATTTGCGAGTTTTACGGAGCCACTGAAGGCCCTGGTGGTTTATTTAACTTGAATGTGAACGATCACGGTGCAGGTGCTGTTGGCTATTTTGGTCCGCTTTTACGTGGGTTGCTTCGCTCTGAAGTGAAAATTATCAAAATTGATCCAATTTCAGAAGAGCCTATCCGCGACAAAAATGGTTTCTGTATCCAATGTGCTTACGATGATCCAGGAGAGATGATAATTGGCATGCAAGGACAAGGAGGAAGAGCGCGCTTTGATGGTGATGTATCTTATGAATTGAACGGTTGCAGGACAAAATTATTCGGAGGTACTAATAATATATGTGCTTGGGGGAATGCTTTTATAGGGTACTACAAGAACAGTAAGGCTACGAGCAAGAAAATACTTGTAGATGCTTTGAAAAAGGGGGATATGTAAGGAAAAACGACAGAAAAGAGGTGAAGATACGCTTGCTTATGAGTGATTCTAACGAATATATATGTAAATGCTAGTTATTTCCGTACTGGTGATCTCCTAAAGATGAACAGCGAGGGAATGTATTACTTCTTGGACCGACTTGGAGATACGTTCAGATGGCATTCCGAGAATGTAGCGACGACAGAAGTATCACAAGTTATTGGCAAGTACCCAGCAGTTGCAGAGACAAACGTTTTTGGCGTCAAAGTACCTAGTCATGTTGGACGTGCTGGCATGGTGGCTCTGATTTTGCGTCCCAACACAACTTTAGACTTCGCTGACTTTTATCAGTATCTGTCAAAGCACTTGCCAAAGTACGCTGTGCCATTGTTTATCCGCTTTGTACCTTCGATGAACATTACCGGTACTTTCAAACAGCAAAAGGTGCTCTTCCGTGATCAAGGCATTGACAAAGTACCCGATGATCAGCAGCCCATCTACTGGTTGAAGGGGAATACCTATGTTCCTTTTACTGCTGAAGATTACGCTAAAGTTTCTACTGGAAAAGTCAAATTGTGATATAGTTTATATTATCTTTTGCCTCCGATGATACAAAATTTTGATACAGTCATTTTCTTGGTTATTGATGATGAATAGAATTTTCCGCTTGAAGCTATCAGCTATGCACGTGTAAACTATTACGCTTAATTACCGTCACTCTACAGCTAGCATATACTGTCCTGAATGAATGAAAACATACACCCATGCAAATGTATCTATGACATCTTACTACCTTCCAGGTAGGTTGAGTGCCCCAATTTACCTAACAACGAGCTTCTTTCTCCACTTTAGCTACACTCTGTACTGTAACAAAGCAGTATGTCGTGAGACTATCAAGCCATACTACTTGTCAAATCAATTTAACAATATAATCTTGTTCGTCAAAAAACTGTAGTTATATGTCTGTGCTTGGACTTATGCTCATTTGACTATGTAAAATCTGATAATTATTTTGCCAATATTTTTTACAGGCTACTCTCTAGCGTACCCCGAAGTGACATATTTTACGCTGCCTTCCGATTTTCATATCACATAATTTTCTACGCAAAGTAAACAGAAAGAAGATGCTTGGTTTTCCTCGCTTAAGCATTTTTGTATCATTGGCAGTTTTTGTCAATGCATCATAGATAACATACGTCTTCACTGGTTATGGCATGAAATGCCCTCCTGATTGTGGAACCAGTTCTCAAGAAAGGAGAACAACCTCTCCTTTTTTTGGAACCAGCGTTGTACTTCGCTTAAAACCAAGAAAAAACAGGTTTGAAATCAAGAACATTGCTGAAGACCAGGTGACGCAAATGACTATAAACACGCCGGTCACGGTATCAGCGCAATTCTGTACTTAAAGCCTTCAACCCGTTGCTTTTTCGCTCAGATAGTTAAACAATGAAGCTTGAAACATCTACTGAAAGGCCTGTTCGGGGAAATGTTCGGGGAAAAGATGGCTTCTGCACAGCGAACGCAGGTATGTTGGAACGGTGAGCTATTGTTGGCATTGACTAGACAAGGTGCGCAAAACAGTTTGTTGGAAATCACAAAAAGAATTGCTTTACAATGTGCTTCAAAAAGTGATGGTATACTCTTTTAGAAGCTGACAAACTTAGATCTCCTCAAAGTATTCGAATACTAGCAATCGCTTGATCAGCGTATATGATGCTGAGGTAGAGGTATCTGTTTAACGGTTGCCAGCACCTGTAAAACACTTACCGCGTTAGTATGCAGCTCTTTTGCATACCCCCTTGTGGCATCTCTAGACAAACCAGCGTCATGAAATTGAAAATGGTAGCTCTTCCGTGATCAAGATAATGACTAGTTGCTTGAGGATTAATGGCCGATCCATTGGCTACTATAAACGAGCCTTGACACCTAAATAGTATGTTCGTATGAGTATGATATTGGAAAAGTCCAGCTTGCAGGATGCACATTATACTGTAGCTCCTGTTACTTTTAGCAAGAATATATTAGAATGAAGTCAGAGCGTGTTTACAGGGGAAATTGAAAGCTGTGCTACCATTGGATCGGGAAGCACAAAGTCATATCATCATCGTGAAATTACGGCCAAATGCAAATCAGAGAACTGATTGGAAAAAGCTTATTACATGAAGACCAAGCGCTCGGCAGAGTCACACGTATCAATGCATGACCTGAACTTTAGAATGTTTACTGCTGCAGCCGGCGCTTCGGTCCGGCACGTCCGAAATGAGCCAAGCATAGATGGTTGTCGTATGGAGGCTAAATGATAACACTGGGTGATTATGAAGGATATCCTTGAACTAGGCTGGCAAACAGGGGAAACGTGGATATGATCTCCATATGGAGTTTAACGCGGTTTGTTTCCCGAAAGTTTACCCAGAAATTGCCGCGGATACAAGTGTGTAGAGCCAGTGTATGCACTCCTCTTGTTTTTTGAGCTACTTCCAATACTTCAAACAAGAGGGACGTCATGCATGAAAAAGATAGTGTAGTCAAAGGCACAGTATGGACATTTCTTCCCCCGAACAGAAGCTGGAAGTGTCAAGCGCGCTTGCAGAGAGAAGAGTCGGAGCGACGTGTGTGCAAATAGTCTAAACAATCGACTATAAATTCATGATCAAATAACATATTTCCGGCAGCCCTTTTTCACTTCCCTTTCACTCCCTAATTTGCTAACATGGAGCCTGGTAGGTGTGGTAGTAGCTGTCTTATTACTTTGTTATCATTGCTGAAGTGCGGGTTTTTTTTGCAGCATCTCTTGCCGCCCTTGGGCTGCTTGGTACTATGTACCTTGACTCCCGCTATCGTGTAGCAAAAGATATTAATACTATATGGACTTTGCTGAAGGTATTAACCAGGTGAGCATTTTCATACAGCTTCCCCGCACAATTAAACGCATCAAAACTATTCCTTTAAGACTCCCTTCCTCTCTTCATCATAGAGTACGCAAGTTGGAGCGAGAGGACAGGATGCACATCTACTACCGGTTCAAGGAGCGGGCCAAAGAAGAGCCCGATCGTGTATTCCTTATTTCTGAAAATCAGAAGTACACATTCGGGCAGCTAGAGCGAGGTACGTTTCTTAATGTTGTATGTTTCCACTCTACCCTCTTGTGTACTTGTGTACTCACAGATATCCCGGTTTTTGTGTGTGTGAATAATGCAGCATCCAATCGCCTGGTAAGTTGAGAATTTCTCATGGAAACAGCACATATGTATAGGGTTCTTAAGAAATCATTTTAGGCACATTGGTTATTGTCACAAAACGTCAAGCCAAAAGGTAACTATCAGAGAGAAGAGTATAAGACAAGTCTTCGGCTACTTTAAACTAATCGAGGCTCTCAAAGATGTCGTATGCATGATGTACCCGAATCACCCGGCGTTTGTAGTGTCGTTTTTCGCGATTAGCAAGATCGGTGCGATTCCGTCGCTCATCAACACAAGTTTGGCTGACTCAGCGCTATTGCACTGCATAAAAATAGCCAAAACCAATTTATTCTTGTTTGACCCAGAGTATGCAAGCCAAGTAGCTACCATAGAGGCAGATGCAAAAGCACTAGGGGTAGCATTGTATGCTTATGGCGAAGGTAACACAGATGACTTTCCGATGTTGACGCCTGAATTGCTCGAGACCTTCAGCAGCGAAGACACGGACGAAGCATGCCTCCGTAATGTCAAGCCTTCAGACGCTGCTATGTTGATTTACACCAGGTAAGAATAATGTTTTTAACACTTTATCATCGAACATTAACTAAGATAGTTCTTTCTATCAGTGGCACAACTGGCATGCCGAAAGCGGCAGTGAGTCCTCATTACCGTGTGAGCTGTAAGTTATCCTAATTTGGGTGCAAAAGAAAAATACTTACGTGTAGTGAATAGTAACTTTGATGTCATGTGCTGCTGGTGCGAAGATGCAGCGCAACGATATAACCTATACCGTTCTACCAATGTACCATAGTTCAGGGTGTAAGTTGAGCTTGTTGATTTTTACTCTCGAGCTCAGCAACAGAGTGCTAATTCGGATACCTACTAGTACTCGTTTCGTTCGGATCAACACTTGTTAGCGGCGGAACAGTGGTTTTGGCAAAGAAGTTCTCTGCTAGTCGCTTTTGGGACGATTGCTGTCATTACAATATTACCGTCTTTCACGTAGGTTTCCTATTCTGATGTGTTCGAAGAAAAAACTTATCTTAACTTATTTGCCCGATGTTCAGTACATTGGTGAACTGTGTCGCTATCTACTGAACCAGAAGCCACATCCCTTGGAGCGCAAGCATAACGTTCGCCTGGCTTTCGGCAATGGTATGCGCCGTGACGTATGGATGCAAGTACGAAAACGGTTCAATATACCGGATATTTTGGAGTTTTATGGCTCTACAGAAGGTGTGCGTTTTTCTCTATCTATGATTCTTTCTTTTTACTTTGGAGCAGGTCACTTAAACCACTACTACAGGCGTAGGAGGTTTCTTCAACTACAATAGAGGCGATCTCGGTGCTGGAGCGATCGGCCATAGTGGTCTTCTAATCCGCCTTCTTAAACGTGATGTCAAGCTAATCCGAATCGATCCTATCACCGAAGAACCTTTGCGAGGAAAGAATGGATTCTGTCAAGTGGTAAGGCTACTAACTGCATCCTTTCTTCTCATGATACCGTCCACCACATAATCTAATATTATCCATAACAGTGCGACTATGGAGAGGCTGGTGAAATGATTCAAAGGCTGGATCCAAACGCAGAATTACCGTTCACTGGATATTATGACAACAAAACCGCGACCGACAAAAAAGTTCTCCGCAACGTTTTCAAGAAGGGAGATATGTATTTCCGGAGTGGCGATTTGATTACCTTGGACCGCGATGGGTTCTGGAACTTTAATGACAGGCTTGGCGATACTTTTAGATGGCATTCTGAAAACGTATCCACGACTGAGGTAGCGCAAACAGCTTCGGAATACCCGGGCATTGCTGAGGCAAATGTTTACGGTGCGCTGGTGCCAAATCACGAAGGACGCGCTGGTATGGTGGCTATCGTCCTTAAGCCGAATGTTACCTTGGATATGGCCGGTTTTTATAGTTACTTATCCAAGCGACTGCCACGCTATGCTATACCTGTATTCTTGCGCCTCGTACCGACTCTGAGTATGACCCAGACGTTCAAGCAGCAAAAAGTCGAACTGCGGAACCAAGGCATGGACCCTGAGAAAGTCAAGGAGGATATTTACTGGGCGCAGAACAATACGTACGTTCCCTTTGAGAGAGAGGATTACGGCCGTATAACTCGTGGAAATGTCAAGTTGTAGTGAAATATGAACAGCTTTGTACCTCAACCAATAAAGTTAAACCACTCCTCCCGTGACACTTATCGTTTAAATGTAACGCGCTGCGGCGGAAACGCGTCGAGCGATTTCCATCTCCTCATCCTTTTTATTATTTTCGCGTTTCTTCTGGCCCTGTTACTGTCAGTTAATGGACGACTCCTTTGACTTTGGCGACGATGACGAGCTTCTAGCAGCCGTTGAGCAGGTTGAAAAACAAGTTGAAGACAAAAAGCATCAAACTGTCAATGCCATAGATGACGATTTCGATGATTTTGACGACGAAGATTTTATTCTTGCAGCAGAAACAGCAGAGCAACAAGCTAGCACAAACAAAGGGAAAGAAAGACAAGGACAATTGTCAAACTTTTTTGCTTCATCGTCAACGGCACGGGATACATCGCGACAAATTAACAATGAGCTAGTCCCTCCCACAAGTTTGGAAGACGAACCGCCACCTACAGCGCCTTCACCACCTCCACGCAACACACCTTGCTCGCACGAATTCGATGCAGAGGCGCTACCGACGTGGATATACCCGGTCAATTATTCTATACGCTTATACCAGTGGAACATCGTTAAAAAGGCGCTTTTCAACAACACATTGGTTGCTTTGCCAACCGGTCTCGGCAAGACGTTTATTGCCGCTGTTGTCATGTATAACTACTGGCGCTGGTTTCCACAGTCCAAGATTGTGTTTATGGCGCCAACTCGTCCACTCGTCACACAGCAAATTGAGGCATGCTTTCAGATCTGCGGCATCGACCAGTCGGATACAGTAGAACTGACAGGCCAGACGTCCAAGGATCGCCGTAGACAACTCTGGATGAGCAAACGAGTGTATTTCTTGACGCCGCAAGTGCTGCAGAACGATTTGCAATCCCGCATCTGCCCAGCCGAGAAAGTCGTCTGTCTAGTCGTCGATGAAGCTCATAAGGCCCAAGGCAACTACGCATATACAGAAGTCATCAAGTTGATCGCACAGCGACAGGCACAATTCCGTGTGCTAGCGTTGACAGCCACACCCGGCACCAATATCGCCAATGTTCAATCCGTAGTGGACAACTTGCGCATAACGGCTATACAAATCCGTACCGAGGAATCGATGGATATCCAGGAGCACACGCACGGTAAAAACATCCAGACGGTGGTGGTCAAGCTCGATTACACTGCTGGCGCAACAGGCATCGTTCCTGATACTGTTAAAAACTTCCGTGACAAGATCTTTGTACCTGTGCTTCAGCGCCTAAGTCGCTTTCAGGCAATATACTCAACCGATGTAGAGCGAAACACACCCTATCAGCTCTTGATGGCCCAACGTCAATTCACGGCCAACGCAAGGAACTTTAACCAAGCTGTGAAATCATTGGTGCACGTGGATTTTAGTATTGCTCATTCTGTAAGCCGCGCCTTTGAGATGTTGTGTCAACACGGTGTGGGTCCGTTTTTGGCGACGATAAAGGGAACGTTACAAGAATACAGGGACGTACTTGACTCCAATAAGAATTTGCCAAAGGAGAAGGCAAAACTGCTCAACTCCTTCGATTTAAAGCGTATCATCGACAATTTGAAGCAGCAGCAGCAGCAACCAGGATTCATGGGTCATCCAAAGCTACAGCGACTATTACATATCATACTCGAACATCTGACTCAGGCTGAATCAGGTACCAGCACTCGCATCATGGTTTTTTCGTCATTTCGTACCTCAGTCGATGAAATCGTAAAGTGTCTATCAGAGCATGAGCCAATGGTACGATGCTCCCATTTTGTCGGTCAAGCTGGCGCCAAGGATGGAAAAAAAGGTCTTAACCAAAGGGAGCAACAAGATGTACGTGTTACCTTACATTTTTTACAAAGTGGACTTAAAAACTTTACATACTCACTAGCAGTAGATTATATCGCGATTTAAACGAGGTGATTTGAACGTCATTATCTCTACTAGTATTGGCGAAGAAGGTCTCGATATTGGCGAAGTCGATTTGATTATCTGCTATGACTCGCAAAGCTCTCCTCTTCGATTGGTACGTATCTTGGCATCTCTTAGTGAAATACAGGCATCAACTAACTTTCTTTTACAAAGTAGCTGCAGCGCATGGGTCGCACCGGTCGTAAGCGAAAAGGCCGATGCGTTATGTTAATGACGGAAACAGAAGAGCGCAAATACAGAAATGCAAAGGAATCCTACAATCAAGTTCAGCAAGCCATTGCACGAGGCGGACACCTCCGATACTTCAAGCCCAATCCAAGCGTCATTCCGGAGAATTATCAACCTGTGTGGCGCAAAAAACGATTTACTATCGGCACTTTTATTCCAGCTGCCTCAGGTAGCGGACGATCAAAAGCAAGGAATAGGAACGAGAAAATAGTGAATGCAGAAGGCACATTGTTGGAGGGACCAGAGGCATCTTTTCTGCAGAAGCTAGGCGCGGCCACAGTAGAGGATGCGTTCATTCGCTATTGGCCAAAGCAACATGCACTAAAACGCACGCAGAAATATCTACCGAGCAACAAAGTACTACACTATTATCATCACGTGGGACATTCTCGACGAACTATGCAATTTGTCGAACTGTACAATAAGATCGAACCCCGCATTTTATATGGAAGTGATGCTCCTCAGCAACAGGAGCAGCAGCAGCCAACAGTGGGAAATACACTGTACCTGCCCCGACGGCGGAACAATGCAGATGGTATTGTTATTGAAACTATCAAACATACCGAGAGCACTGCTCGCGTCAGCAACACTGCTACCACGGCAACGCGTAAAATAGACCAAAGTGATGATTATAATGAGTTTGACGACGACAACGATGACGACGACGCAGTGATATTCCTAAGCAAATCGAAAGCAAAATCAAATATAGTCCAACCTCAAGAGAATGTTATGCATCATATAACCAGGGCCACTCTGCCGCAAAGCAAAACACCAGCATTTAACCGGCAGCAAAGCGATGTATCGATGAGACATAGAGATTCGGCTGAGAACCGTAACATATCACTGCACATGTCAAGTGATACATCCATGCATGATCGAAGTGATCCTATCCAGCAACAAGACAGTGATGCAAACAATGGCGAAGGTAAAAACGACGACGACGCCGAACCGAATCTGGAAGATGGCTATATTAAAGGCGACTCCTGGATGGAAGAATGTGCCAGCCTTTTGCTATTGGAGAATCGCTTGGATCGCTCTGGATCGTATGACATTGCTGGTGATTACAACATGCTGGACGAGTTTGAAGACATTCTGCCACTCGACCTGAAGAAATCTCAAGGGACGACTCATACTGGGGCAAGCCCAGCTACCAGCGACCCTATCATGGGCAGTACGAGTCTGGAGCCGTTTCCTTTCAAGCAACTCAGTAAGGAGGAGGCTGAAGATACATTGATAAGCGCGAGTATGCTAAAGTGGCTGACAGCAAGACCAATGCCGACTGACAATGCCAAGCAAAGATTATTGGAACGGGCAAGGAAGCTGAAACTGGATGCAGCAAAAGATTGGGTGTGCTCGGTGTTTGCGTTACCTTCTTCTCCTATGGCTGCTTCCACGCCCTCATTCGATGATGATATCGACTTTGCCATATTGGACGAATGGGAACAAAATCATCAAAAAGCAGCTCATTCAGTACAGAAACCTGAGCAGCAGTCGCTTTGTCAGGAACAGCAGTTGCAGCAAGGAAACGGGCTACAGTCGATCCAGGATGAAAGCCTGTTAAAAGCACAGCAAGAAACGGAGCAACAGCATCATGATGGTCAAGATTCGGTGCCAATAGCAAACAACATTATGGAATCGCTCATAAAACTTGACAGCAGTATTACACACTACTCAGCACCATCAAATAGCAATCATGACGTGCAACACGCACCTGAGCCAGTAAATATACCCGATGACTTTCCAATGGGCGACGCCGACATGACCGACGTGACGTTTTGCGAAGCACTCGAAAACAAAGTTGATGATGATAGTCGACCTAATTACAGTAGTGCAAACGATTCTGCAGCACCCGAACCAACGTCTAACACTTCACTGTCACCTATTGTCATAGCCCGCAATAGAAGGCGACGACGCATTAATCTTATTGAAGATGACAGCGATATCATACATGATGATGCGGCCCAAGCTGGCTTATCCTCTTCCTCGTCACCTGTAATGAAACGAGCAATACAAGGACATCGTCGACAGCGACGGCGACTTGATGCCGCCAACAACCCGTTCTTCGATCTAGAAGCCGAGAAAAGCTCAGATGAAGAGCACATGGGCTCAGGACATGATGGAAACGAAGACGGCGGTGACGAAAGCAGTAGTAAGACGCACGATTCATTCATTAACGACGAGGCCACGTCAGATCTGTCAGCAGTATCACAGCCACGAGAAATCTATCGAATGAGCCTTATGAGCCAGGTTCCAACAGGGCCTGCTTTCCAGGCTAAAAGTGATCGACGAAGGACTTGGCTCGACAGATTTGAGGCTGACAAATGGATTCAAGCGGGCGAAGAAGAGGGTGAGGAAGATGGCGAAGAAGAGGAGGAAACCGGAACTTCTGCTATGGAAGCGGCGACAACTGATGACATTTGTGAATATACGGATGATTTTGTATAAAGCACCTGTTACTGTATATTTTATGTAAATAACCCGATCATTTTGTACATGCACCTTTTTTTCCCGTGGAAAATACATCTTCTTATGTAAGAAAATTATTGCTTATATTGATAGGATGAAAAACGTATGGAACTTGCTGTAGCGATGATAAAGGTATAACATGCTCTATGTACAATTATATGATGGACTCTAAGCTCCTTTGGATGTAGGCGGTGGTGCGCTGAATAAAGAGCGCACGGAGCTGTTCTTCACCTGCGTATTAGATGAGGATCCAGATGCCGATAAGTTTGGAATATTGCCACTGTACGAGTTGAGCAGTTCGCTGACTAGATCTCCTGGAGCTTTGTACGTAGAATTCGCTTGTTGCACCGATTGTTGTTGTTGCGGTTGTTGGTTTTGCTGTTGTGCATTATGCGTCTGCTGACTCATATACCACGGTAAATCGACTGGGCCATTCTGTGGTGGTGGCACTTCAGGTGGACGATTATACTGCGATGTAGATGCTGCTGCCTCTTCAGCAATATCTGCATAACTTTGTATCTGTCTGCCAGGCATTGCTGTACTTTCATAAGCCGCAAGAGCTGCGTCAAAATCATCCAAACGTGCACCATTGCTGTATGAGTTTTGAGCATGGGCTGGCCATTTTGGACGCTCAGCTTTGAGAGACTTGGCTCTATACGATGAATAACTCCGTATTAACAACTCGGGAGAACTTTGAGCGAGAAACATGCAGATATCACTCCAGTTACTTTACCTGTTCTTCCTTTTGTTTTTTTTACTTTTCTTGTGTGAGAATTCCTTTTCGTCGTCTGAATATTCGACTTCCTGGTTAATACAAAGAAAAGGTTGGTGAGACTTGCATTGATTTTTCTTTCTTGTTTACACTGTTATAATGTTGTTTTTTCTGTTACCTCGTCTGCAATTTCTTCATCGTACACATTGCTCGCATCCGTAAACTTTTGCTTTCGTAGCTCGTCCACTGGTAACATACGCGTCCGTTCATAAGTAGGGACATATGAGACCGATGCTCCCACCACTGCACGTTCCTTGTCGATTTCATCGGCCGTATTGTATCGTACAGAGTAATATGGTCTGGAAACTGGCCCAAATGTTTCGAAAACCTAATCAGTGTTACACTCAGGGTTAGTTAATTCCTTTAATAAAGCTCGTTATATTTCGAGCAAAAAAAAGAGCACATTAGGATATTACCTCCCCCATAGTAGTGCGATCTGAAAAAGCGAACAATGTTCCCATGTCCAAAACGACGTTGTTCATATTCGGATTGCTGTGAACGACAATAACATTATCGATAATATCTTCGATTGTGCCTACGGGCAATAGTTCGGTAGCATCTGTAATTTCAAAATCGAGCGCATCGATGATTATGTCCACGAGCTCGTTTTTCGTCCGCAGAGGCCCAGAATCCATTCCATAGTCTTCATCCAAATCAGATTCGTCCACGGTTTCAACTCCATCAACTTCATCTTCTGAAGAAGACGAAGACAGGTCGCTGCTTTCATATCCATCATTGTTTTCGGTTCTAGCTGCTGGATCCTGCTGGACTTTGGCGATAGCAGCGTCTATACTATCCTCTTCCACGGAATCTGTTTTAGTAGAAGCGTCCAGTGGGCGAGTCTGCTGGTTCCGTGTGCAAAACAATGAGCACCATGGAGAATCTTCTTCCACTGACCAAACACTTCATCTTATTACCTGTTGGTTTGCATAGCTGGGCGATCTGGTAGTCTCCACCGTAGCATCTTCTTCCAATTGGACGTCACTCTCTGTTGATGCTGCATGGAGCGCAACAATGTCGAGATCGGGTACGCTTCGAAAGGACATTTTGATCGATCAAATGAAAAAGAAATTGCAGTTTCTCTCCCAGAAAAAGGCGCACGCTTGAAAAATTCGCTGGGACTGGTTTGTATTGACACTTCTAAAACATACCAGATATGAAACGTGCTGTAACAGCTTTGACAAGGTTACGCTTCGCACGCACCGCTTATTCCTCTTCTGCTACCACTCGGCAAACGCTGTGTTGCGTAGCACCAACGCTCTCATATCGGTCATTCGACTATTTAACAACTGGATATCATGGACCGCTTCTACGATCAACATTGACGACAACTCGATCCTTGTCTAACGCTAGTCAAGCAACTTCGGCAGCAGTAGCAACACCACCACAAGGCGACTGTCCTGGTTGTGGCGCGCCATTCCAAACTCACGATCCGAGCAAACCCGGGTATTATGTCGAGCGCAAAAACATTAGCGAAGATCTGATCACCAAACGAAAGCGTAGCAGCAAATCCATGAGCGACGCTGAATTTGAGGCAGCTGTCAGTGCACTTGATCCCGAACTTCGAGTTCTGTTGGAAGGCGAAGCAGCCCTAGACGAAGAAGGAGGGATAGCAAGTAAAGATAGCGATGTACAAATAATCAACGAAGAAGAAGAAAAGAAGCTGGACGTATGCCACCGCTGTTACGCGCTCAAACACTACAATCATATCACCACGGAAACATCGCCTGCTTTTCTTCGTGCCACGCAACAATACGGCTCGCTTGAATTCTTAAAGACAAAGCGTAATCCACTAATCGTTGCTGTATTGGACGTAATTGACTTACCGTTCTCCCTTGGATCCCAACTACCTGAACTTATCCGCCAAAATCCAAGCGCTCGGATCATGATTGCTGCCAACAAATTTGATATGCTTCCACAACGAGCACGACGCCACGAACAACGGATACGAGATTGGATCGTCCAGCATTTGAAGCAGCATGGATTCCCTACTCAACAAATCCGTGGTGTCACACTTGTAAGCGCTAAAAAGGGCTGGGGCGTCTTGGGTCTATTGCGCCGTATAGACGAAGAACGGCTGCCAACAGACGATATTTATCTAGTTGGTTGCACCAACGTTGGCAAATCGGCACTGCTGAATCAGATAATGTCACAACGCGCAAGCAAAAGCAAGCGACAACAATACCAAATCACAAGTTCGGCAGTCCCTGGTACGACGATGGGTACACTCCGGATACCATTGCACGCATTACATATGGGGACACCACAGCAGGCTGGAGGAAAACGACGTTTCTTGGAACGTGAACATTATTTGATTGATACGCCAGGTGCAGTGAACGATCAGCAGCTGATACATCTGATGTCGTTCAAAGAACAAAAGAAGCTTATGCGCCACGCTGAACTCAAGCCTGTCACATTTCGATTAGAAGCGGGTATGATATGATCCCCTTACGTAATAGAAAGTACTTCTTTCCCGTTTACTAAAACGCTCTCGTAGGCCGATCACTCCTTTTGGATTCATTCGCTCGTATTGACGTTGTCGAATCGAGCGATCCTGTACTTTTTACGTTGTTCACCCCAATGATCCCGCATATAACAAAAACTCTTAAGATGATGGACCAAGAGGGCCCACTACAACCCATACCGCAACTACTCTCTGTACGAGGTGTCCACAACTCCCGAGCATCCGTCGATCTTGCATTTGCCAGTATCGGCTGGATAGCTGTGGCAGGAATGTTTGATAACGCAAGGCTCCGAGTCTGGTTACCGCCTAACGTCAATCCAGTCGAAGCGTTTGCTATCCGACAACCTGCCATGTTACCCTTTGAATATCAAGGCGTGACACGAAAGTTTTTCGGTTCTGGCAATCGGGCGCGACAATAGATGGATTTGTTCAAAGAATACATTGCAATATAAAATACTCTTGTTTATTTGATGCTAGAAATCATTAAATCACAATTCATATTTTCGAAGAACCTCTGCTTCAATGCACTGAGCAGGTGCCCTTTTGCCTGTCCAGATTTCAAATTGAGCAAGACCTTGCTCAACAAGGACCTCAATGCCTTCTACGCATGACCAACCCTTTCGCACAGCTTGAAGCAAAAGCTTGGTGCGACGCGGCTTGTAGGCCATGTCGCAGATAATGCCTTTGACACCGCCATACACATGTTCTGGCAACTCGAGTCCACTGTCAGCAGGTACCGTCGATACAATCACACCTGGTGCAATCTTGGCGGCATCCAAAGATTCCAACACGTTAACGCCGCAAAGGGATTTGAACACCTCTTGCAGCTCGTAAGCCTTGCTTGTCGTGCGGTTCCAGAGATAGATTTTCTTGATACCCATGCTATGCAACGCATAGATAGCTGCACGAGCAGTTCCGCCGCTGCCCAATACAAGACCTTGCTCAGGAGGCTTGGTAGGGTCCAACATGAGTGGCTGCATACGCCGCATAATGCCAAGATAATCGGTATTCTCACCGATCAGCCTGCGTTGTCGTGTGCCATCCTCTGCTTCTTCGTAGCGAACGAACACCGTGTTGACGGCACCAATAAGCTTTGCGCTGTCGTGCACGCGATCGAGATACTTCATGATATTGACCTTGTGAGGAATAGTAATTGAAGCACCACCGAATTCAGGATCCTTGAGCAAAGCGTCCTCTGCGTACTCGACCATATGGCACTCAAGCAAGCCGTATTTGTGAGGAAGACCCAAGGCATTGAAGCCGGTGTTATGGAGAGTGGGTGACATGGAGTGCTGAATTGGTGTGCCAATGAGCCAGAACTTCTTTAAAGGCAACAATCCAAGGAGATGGCGGGTGGTATTAATTTCGGCGAGAGAGAGCTGGCCAGGAGCAGCAGCGTGTGGGAGAGCAGGATGAGTGGTGGGTGTAAGTACTTCGTTTAAAACACGCGACAGCTGGCCAGCGGCACCCATGTTGATTGCAATCATTGGCTTTCCATTGACCTTGTCGCTTCGGTACTCTTCGAGAGCGATATTGTCCAGCATCGAAGTAGCGACACCGACAAGCTTGATGATATCTGCATATTTGTCTGCCGTGTCGTAGCGAGCTTCCAATGCCGTGCTGCCCCATGGTGTCTGGCGGCGCACGTCGTGCCACGAACCAAGAATTTTGCTTTCACCCTTGTTTGCGATACACTCCTCGATGGCAGCGTTGGACCAGCACATTTCCACGTCTACGTACTCGCAACCCCAGCGCTGACCCCAGCGAAGCAGGTCAAACATGCCCTTTTCGTCGTTGTCAGAGAAAGTACCAGCTTGACCCTTGCTACGGACCGTGAACACGACAGGCAATGGCACTGAACGCCGCAGAATAGCCAGCTGCTCTCCAACGTATTCGATGTATGACTTGAGGTCGTTCTGCTGATCTTCAGGCTGCTGCAAAAGATCCACTCGCAGTTCAACAGCATCTGCGCCTTCGCAAATTTCGGCTAGACGGCTCTGGTGGGCCCCCAGATCCTTCATGGTCAAAGCAACAAAGGTTGTCGGTATACCGATGCGTCCTGGAGTTAGATCAACGTGGTTTGTCTGCCGACCAGTAACAAAGAACAGGAAGCGTTGCAGGTCCTTTTTAATGGCCATCCAGTCACCGGGCGACACCCATCCTCCTTCTACCAACGATTCTGCATAGGCAACAAACTCATAGTTGCATGCTTCGCGGTACCAAGATCGTCGTCGCTTCCAGACGCCTATCATGTCTTCACCATACATAGGTCGAGTTTGGTCTCGGCTCAGATAGCTGGAAACTTGATCCATATCACGTACAAGATGCAGCACTTTTCCACCGTTGCGGCAATGATCCTTCAAAACAGCACGCGAATCTGCGGTCTCGACAATGCCTCCTCCACAGGAGATAATGTAGTTGCGGTGGTATTTGGGATCCGTCAAAAGTTCTTGTAGCGTCTCGGCCTCCTTTACTCGGAACTTTTCCCAGCCCCAGGTGTGGATAAAGTCGTAGATGGTGATGTTTTGTACCTTTTCAAAATGTTGGTCGACATCCACAAAGTTAAAGCCGAGGGTTTCGGCAGCATGTTGACCGAGAGTAGTCTTGCCGACACCACGCATACCGATGATGACGATTGATTTCTGATGATCCATCTTCTTGTTGGCGCTGTTGCTGGCACGTCCAAGCACGTTGCTAACCTGTCCCTTCTTCTTTCCGAGATCGACGCCATTGATACGGACACCCATTTTGCCTTCAAGGTCGTCCCACCATGTGGGCCATGTCTTTTCGACGCACTTCTTCTCTTGGATGATGGTACCGCTGGGTACTACGCTAGAAAGAACCGAGAAACTCATGGCGATACGATGATCGTCATAGCAGTGAACACCTTCCTTGGGCGGCTTGAGATCCTTGATTGGCTTTCCATGAATTTGGATACCGTCGGGCAGTTCAGAAGCAGTGACACCGAACTTGGTCAGCTCGTGGACCATAGCAGCAATGCGGTTGCATTCCTTGACACGCTGATTAGCGATGCCGGTGATGCGAGTGATGTTCTCTCCTTGAGGATTTGAGGTCACTGCTGCCAGTACAGAAGCTGTCAAGAACGCATCGGTCATCGTTTCCATGTCAATAGTCGGTAATGGTTTGAGCTGGCCGATAGGTGGACCAGTTACTGTTGTGGAAGTTTCAGTTTGCTTGACCACACAGCCCATGGGGCGCAAGACGTTGATGGCAAAGGTTGCATCGCCCTGCAACGAATTGGATCCAATACTGGTGACAGTGCAAGTGGTACCGGTGATTGCAGCGATAGCCAGGGGATATGTGGCAGAGCTAGCATCCGACTCCACAATGTAGTGCTCGGGGTTCTTGTACGAGGTTTGCTGGATCTTGTAAGTGTTGTTTGGCAGTCTCTCGACCGACACGCCAAATGACTCCATCATGGCAATTGTCATGTCGATATAAGGTTGTGAGATCACCTGATCACCAACGAGAACCAATTCGACAGGCTCAACAGCGTAGGGAGCGCACAAAAGAATGGAAGAGACGTATTGCGATGAAATGGATGCTGACAGCTCGATACGGCCGCCTTTGAAACCACCAGTGGGAGTTACAGCAATGGGCAAGAAGCCTTCCTTTTCGGTGGACTTGATATTGGCACCGCTGGCTGTCAGTGCAGTCAGCAAAGGTGCAATAGGTCTCTGCTTCATACGCGCATTGCCTGTCAAGATAGCCGCGCTGGCGTTTCCTTCTTCGGCCTTAGGGATCATGGTGAGGACTGTAGTCAAGAAGCGGGAAGCTGTGCCTGCATTGCCAATGTAAACTTCTTTTTCAGGGACAGAAAGACGACCAGCACCGCCATGCACGACTAGCGTATCGCCGTTGTCTTCCCAGTCGAAATCAGCTGCGTTTAAGCTTTGGAGAGCAGCCAACATGTATTGCGTATCGTCCGAGTGCAAGAGATTGGTGAGACGGACGGTGCCCTGACCGAGAGCAGCAATCAACAAAGCTCTGTTTGAGATGGATTTGGAGCCAGGTGTGGTGAGGGAGACTTCCTTGCGAGGGCCTGTAGCAGACTCCGTTACAGGCAGGACAAGCTGCTCAGGTGCAAGAATCTTGTAAATATCAATATCGGACACGACTGATGCACGCTTTTCGAGGGTGTTGCCGATTGCCGAAAGGAGCACAATGCGCTTCTTGTCGCCCTGGTTCTTCTTGTCCACCTTCATCACTTCCATAATATCGTCGACGTGGCAGTGCATGTTGCCGATGCGATCCTTGACCTTCTTTTCGTCGAGCGTGATGGGAAGACCGTACGAGCTCAGGCAGCGTGCAAGACGTCCGACGGCGACCTGGCTGAGATGGCCCAGGTTTCGTGAAAGCTCAGCCTCCTTCATGATACCAATCGAAACGCATTCACCATGAAGCATCAACGGGGATACCAGGGCTTCAATGCCATGACCGATTGAGTGACCAAAATTGAGCAAGCCGCGCAAACCGCCTTCACGCTCATCATTCGTTACCACTTCAGCCTTGACACGAGCGGATGCCAGAATAACATCCAAAAGCAAAGACTGTGCTTCCGTGCGCGTGTCCAATTTGGCGCCTATGAATATTACAAGGTTGTAAGTTTGAATTGCCCATTATCTCTTATGCTGCACTACCTTCTGTTTCGTCTCGTTTTTACCTTGCAGTGGCACTGTAGGATTGTTGTTCAAAACGGCTTCACGAACGGCATCGACACCCGTTTCCAACTTGATGAAATCGGACTCGTTCCAAATAGCAGCAGTCTGTTATTCGCTCTCCCAAGTTAATTGCACGCTCATTCCTTCTCTCCTGACAACATTATGGTCTACCGTATTTCGTTCAAGATTACATTACCTTGACGACCTCAGCCATACCGTTGGCAAACTCACGCTCGGGGAGCGACTGCAGGAAAACAAGATCCATAAAGATACGCTGTGGCTGCCAAAAGGCACCAATCAAATTCTTGCCAGCAGGGGTATCGATAGCAGTTTTGCCACCAATAGACGAGTCCACCATGGCGAGCAAAGTTGTTGGGATTTGGACAAATGGCACACCGCGCATAAATGTAGCTGCCACGAAACCGATCAAATCGCCAATGACACCGCCACCCATGGCGAGGAAGCAAGTGTCGCGCGTAACGGCATTGGAAAGCAGCCAGTCCTCAATCTCATCCTTTGTCTTGCGCGATTTGGTCAGTTCACCGGGAGGGAGGACACGCGTGAACAGACGAGGCTCTTTGACGCTGCCCTTCTTTTCGGCAAGTTCGCGACTGACTCGCTTAAAGCACTCGGTGTAGTTTGACAGATACAACGGGGCAAGGTTTGTGTCAGTGATAAGTACATAGTTGGAGGCGGGAATAGATGTAAGGACGTCCCGAATGATGTATTCGGTGATGTGGAAGCCGAGAATAATGGACTCTGAGCCAAGGATAGACACCTTGGAAACATCAGGATCCACCATAGCCATGACGGTTTAACGATGAAAGAGGAAGTGTGGAAGAAGGGTTGTAGAGGAGAAAGGAAGGAAGAAAGAAAGAAAGAAGCAAGTAGGGCGATCTTATTCTTTTCTGAGTTTTGGCATCTATTATTTGATGTGATGATCAAATGAGTCACGGCTGTTTTCGAATCCGAAAATCAACTTCGCCTCAACCACCTAACCCCTTTGGATGGGCATACTTCTTTGAGTTCGGCTACATTTAAATTTCCGTTTTCTTACAGCGCCTAAACGAATCGACACCTGTCTATGGAACAAAAGCAACCCTCGAATGGATCGAGCATGACCAGTACCAGTAGCGTTCTCTAGTGCCGCTGACAAACATCACCATGTTCTGTGCGTGTTTGGAAGAAGAAGAAAAGGCTTCCGGAGTTGTTGCTGCTCAGCCCTTTGTGGTTTCGGCCTTGTTTCTCCCTCACTGTGTCTCTTTCTCCCCTTTCTCCCTCTTACATATACAAACAAATGATAATACGCTTTTTGGCTGTATGCTTATTAATAGCTCATCTTGCAGCTTCACAGTCCACCGAAGACGATGTTCCTGATAAGCCTGAGCCTTACATTCCTCGTCCAGTTACATATGAAGGCGACTTTCGATTACTCCATGACGAACTCAATCAGCCACTCAATGGTCTCGATCGTGAATACTACATAGCAGTTGAAGAAATCGTTTGGGATTACACTCAGTACTCCACTGATATTCCTGAGAATACTGCCACTCATTTCTGGACTGCTGACAGTAAGTTGCCATTGCTATTTTCTACGTCAGCCATTCGCAGCCGCTAGACAAAGCTCGGTATTAATTCTGATACATACATAATGGCAGGCTCAATTCAGGTTGGGAATCAGTACTACAAGGCTTTGTACCGAGAATATACGGACAGTACATACTCTGCGTTAAAGCCACGGCCTC
This sequence comes from Zychaea mexicana, assembly GCF_025766255.1. Lineage (NCBI taxonomy): Eukaryota > Fungi > Mucoromycota > Mucoromycetes > Mucorales > Lichtheimiaceae > Zychaea > Zychaea mexicana. The sequence continues at coordinate 27,250 of NW_026516825.1, read as the reverse complement.
AATGGCAAGGTTTATTGGGACCTATTCTACGAGCAGAAGTCGGGGATACTCTGCGAGTGCATTTGTGGAACAAAGCATCGCATGATTTTTCTATGCACCCGCACGCAAGTATATTTAAGAAATCAGGGGGATCGTCGAACCTAGCTCTGTCAATGCTAACCGTTGAATTGCTGCTGCTATCTATATACAGGGAGTATTTTACGAGTTTGAAATGGAAGGTGCTGTTTACAAGGATGCCAAGGAGAATTCGTTCGTCAAACCAAACGATAATTTTACGTATACCTGGCAAGTGGAACCTAGGTCTGGTCCCGGTCCCGCAGATGGTGATTCACTTGTATGGGGCTATCATTCACACGTTACTGAAAATGACATGTAAGTGTTTTGTACTGTGCCTAAACCTTGTCATGCAACTAACACTTACTCTCGCGTTCGCTAGTTTCACAGGCCTTTTTGGCGCTATTGTTGTATATCGACCTGGTGCACTTAATGAAGCAACAATCGCTAATGAAGTTGTTACCGCAATGTTTGGTAATATTACTCTAGTATTCTTCTCCAATAACCCCAATCAATAACAAGGCGTATTTTTTTTAGCCATCAACGAGAATCATTCTCCATATTTGTCCCAGACGGTTCAAAAATTGGCGCCTTATGTGGATCTCGATCTTGTCAAATACAATCAAACGACGATGCGAACATTTCGGCAATCAAACATCAAGCGAACTATCAACGGGCTACTAATGTCTGAGCCGAACGACCTTATTTTGAAGCAAGATAAGCAAGTACAATGGCACTTGCTGGGCTGGGGCTCTTTCAACGATCTGCAAATGATTTCGTGGCAGCAAGCACAAATTTCCTTGTTCGATGTTCCAGTATCGCAGATTCGGCTATTGCCTGCTACATTTAGAACTGTTCAGGTTATTCCTGATACGCCTGGCACTTTTGAATTTGGCTACCTAAATGGCGGACCCGGTATAGAAGGCATGATCATGTATTACCAAGTGGCGAACCCTGCAAATTGAATCATATACCCCATTTTGTCAAATGTAAATTACTTTCCTCAAAATTAAACACTGCAACCACACTATGTACTTTTACTATAAGCAATCTATACCCCATTCACTATTGAAGCACACGCCAAATTTCGCCCTTCTTTTACATTAAAAGAAGCGGCTTTCATCATCGTTGGGATACCTTGTTATTGCTCGATCATACGTATCAATTTCTCATTTGTAGATTAGTAAACAGCCACCGTTGTTGCCATAAAATGTGTGCTTCGAATTTATTGCATTGTATGATAATGTTAAAAACTTCCAATGTGACGATAATTTGGTGAGCACCAGGAGAGCTACTATGTATGCGTTATGGTACGGGTGCTGCCATGGAAAGTGCTTGTAATCCGGCAAATATCGATCCTGCGGCCACGTTCCCAACGAATGCTTGAGCACCTGCTGCTAGAGAGCCTGCGACTGGACCAGTGGCAGCAAATCCCATTGCTGCGGCGAGTGGCACACCAACACCAGTAGAGATGATAATGGCTCCAACCACGGTTACAACAGCGAACGCTATGAGACCCATACTTGTATAGACTGACGACTTTTCACAGTGGTTGACGAAGGAAAAGAAAAGTTATGAAATAAATCAGACGCGTGGGATTTTCGGTCTTATATATTATACAGGAACGCCCTGTTTGGATGATAAACAAGAGGAGCTGAAAACAATGATTAATCCTGTATTAGCCTGGTTTCCTTTGTGTATGCATATACGAGTATGAAACTTGTTTTCTTGCTGTTATCAAATGATATCATACCATATCATTAGTCTCAATCCGCCTTTAAAGCTCATGCTTAACAACATACTTCATTCGTTTCTGCAGAATCCGACGACGTTTTTGTCGTCAAGCAATGAGCTACCACTGTAGGAAAAAAAACCTTAATATACCTTAAAAAACCTGAATAAACCTGAATTTAGTTCAACCAGGACCACCGTTGTTGTACCAAATGAAACTTCCGACACACCTGACCACATTTTTTTCTTATCTCATCAATATGTCAACACCTTCTCTATCACGGAAGAATAATTTTATGCCGCCTGCGGTTGACCATTAACACCAACAGCTGGCAGGGTAACAATCGCGTTCAGCAGTCCAGGCTTATACGTATTGGTGAAGTTATGGTGTACTTTCAGCATTATGATGTAGACGCTGCCAGATTATTTGCCTTGGTGAAATTATATGACGCTGAAAAGTCTAATGACAGTGGCACGTGGCTGTATCGCACGATGGAGTTGTTAATGTAAAGCATATCTCAAACAGCTGGTGTGCAGTATTGAAAGTACATCGAAGCGTCACTACGTTTGCAGGTCACAAACGAGACAACGAACTTCTTGGTGAACTGCGGTATCTATGGTGGTTTCCATTTTGGGCAGTATCAAAACAAAGTTGATCCTTTTCTCCTCATTTGTTTGACCTTGCCTCTCCTTGTATGCTTCATCTTGCCGTTTGAAAAAAAAATCGTTCCTTTTCTTATTCCTTCTCCTCTTTCGTCAATATAAAACATCACACAGAAACAACTTAACATGAATCCTCAAATCCCAGCAATTCTTAACGCTATCAAAAACAATAACGATTCAATGCTTGCACTTGCACGGTCGGTCGGCTCCTTGGCAAGGGAAGTTGATGTCACAGTAAGGCGTTGGATGATCTTTCCACATCAGTAACTCTTATAGTTGGGGATGTACAGTGCTGTCCTTTCATGTCCATCTGTAGAATCTTCCAGCTCCGTATCAAGAGCGTTTTCTTCTGGGCTGTTCGACGGCATGCTCTTGACACGGTCTTACAAACGCAAAGTCGACTCACAGACGAAGTTTGTAATGGAGGAGCTGACCAGTCTGTGCCACGACGTTGTCAGGGAGCACCAATTGGATATCACGCGCAGCGACGAAGTCAATATCAGGGACAACATATGGGGACGATCTGGGATAATGGTCGATGGTATTCTCAGCAAACCTGATATTGATTTGCTTAGAACGAGCTGATCAGCGATACCAGAGACAACCTTGAAGGCGCAACAAGATTTATAGAGCGCATGCTAAATATCTGCACCCTTGGATGCGTGCGTGAACAGTTGGGCTACAAACAAAATCCTGCAACTTCGGGGGATCGCGCAATAACTTACAAGAAACGCGTTGCCTAGGGCGGCTTCTACCAAAAATCAGTAAGTACATACTAGGAGTATTAGCGTTTCCGGTATATATGTATATAATGCTTACCTTCAAAATATTACAGTTTTTAAACGCTATCAGACATTATCAAGCGCTCCACAAGAGGAAACATGTGTTTTTTCAGAATAAAGGTATATATACTCTACCAATGCAGATGTATTTGACGTACTTCATAGCACACACACTGGTTGTACTCAACCAGCGTTCGTCAACACCATGAGGTTGCGTTGCCGTCGACATCAAACACAGACGACTGTTCAAGGCTCCTAGTGTAATAGTCGGAAGACGAAGACGCGTCGCAACTGCCCAGTGTGTTGCTCTCTTTAAGCCAAGGTATACAGTAGATCAAAAATCCATATTGCATGGCATAGAATGAGCATCCATGATATACCAACCTAATTAAAAGAGAGACTACATCACGCAAACGCGCCCGTTCATGCGATGGATCTGCTAATGACTTCACTGACAGCACCAGTGTTGCTCGCGTCGGTGCTCGTAATGCTCGTGGTGTTCGCTGTTGCGGTCGTGTTGGCAACTAAATAGAATTGAACACTTATTTGCTTGTGTACTACACAATGCAAAAATGATTTGTCAAAGATTTAATATAGAAAGCAAAATTTAATAATAAACATATTGTCATCCAATCGAAATCAGTTTTTTAGCATACATAATTATGAAAGAGGATCAATGAGGAAATGTGAATAGCTGATGAAGTATCCAATGATGCTCCCAAACGGATACAGCTATACGTACAACGACCAATAAGACACGATGTATGTACCCAATCATAAACACAGTTGAACGCATTTCACGCTTCAGCCGACCAATAAAACGAATCAGAGAAACCAGATATTATTAAGGTATATTCGAGTTTTCTCAGGTTTTTTTAGGTTTAGGTATATTAAGGTTTTTTCTTTCCTATAGTGTACCGAATGATATTGGGTAAGTTATACTCAACATTAGCAATGCGAAGGTGAGATATGTAAAAGAGTCTGGTGGCACTGACTGCTATGTAGTCGCATGCATATTAACAGACAGGAAGGTTTTATGATATCATACGTATTGCTTACAACATCGATTATATATTAGCCTAGTATCGTCTGCCATCTAAAAGGCATTACTAGCCTACTATGTAATTGAGTATGATATACGTAACATAGTCTCGATCGTTGGGTATAAACTTTCTTTTCAGTATATAGAAGCAGTGTACGTACTATATTGGAAGGCACTCAACGACCTGTTGATTTGTATTCAGTAAGCTACATAATAAATATTTGGCCAATAATAAAGGGCACATTAGGCCGATGCGTAAGCAGCTGTGACCTTAAAATGCTGATAGGGTCTGCTCTAGTAATAATATGTTATTATTCGTCAACCACTAGCTTTTGCGTTCAGTCTGTTGTCACGACCTGCTTCGAATACGCGACCACACGTGGAATCACGGTAAACAGTCCATAATATGCTTTACTGAATCAGAAGCAGAATTAGCATGTGCATATTCTTAGGACACTGTTGAGTACTACATATGCACTCAGTATCAGACACACTCTCTATATATAAACGCATCATCTCGTTCATCCATAAAGTATATTATGTACCCTGTATCAACAAGTATTTTAAAATCGGAATCAAGAACACATTTGCTCATTTTCTCTACATATGATACGTACGATTAGGAAGAATTCTAATTCTATGAAGAGCAAATCCATCACCGTCTTTAATTTCGGTAGAATAAAAAAGATCGTAGTACAGTCATTGATTCAGGGTCTTTTCAATACTTCCGAAGTAAACAAAAATCATAAAACGATTTATACTTTTTTACTTTCTAATGTTAGATATATACAAAACAGAAGAGAAAACGAAAAAGAGTCGCATATATAAATATTGTCTACAAATAATCGATGGAAAAATAACAACAACATACTGTATACCTATGTAGCCCATTTCATTATGGATGATACGTAATGTATTAATTTGTTTCTATTTTGTTTGTGCTTATAAGCAGAGCTGGGAAGACGAACCCTTATCTTCGTTCAAGTCGCTTTTATATTGATAAAATTGAATTTGTAGTACCTCGCTATGATACGTCGCTGTGTGCGCGGGCCATATCAGTGTTCAAAATCTCTTAAGGATGATGGTACGACAGGCGCATCATCAGTGTAACTCTCGATACTGCCGGGAATAAGTCCACTCATATGATCCGTCCTTGTTTGCATCTTTTGTGTATTATAAACAGATCTCGGTAGCGTTCTTAATTCCGTATAGCACGATAAGTATGGCACATGATATTACCTTGCTGACTAAATATTACATACCTATGAATATGGAATTGTACTGACATTGGGAGTCTTCTTCAACTAGGGCTGCCAAACTAATAGTTCAAAATACATAAGGAAGGGAAATGTATTTTTTTTAAAAATATAGAAAAGCCGGTTGTTTACCTTTCAATTGCTAGGCCCAAACGCAAATCAACACGGACTTGCAGTTGTAAACGTTTGACATACTTGTGTGCAACAGTAAGAGCTTTTTAGATTGCTTTCTAACGAGGTCAATCGATCATTTTCGCCGAGACCAAAGCCATGGAGATGGCCGAAGCACCTGTAAAAGTACCGATGTTGAGCACACGTATAGGACAAAGAATATATCGACCAAATAATGAAGAAGTTTGGCTTATATACCATCAAGGTGCATCACGGCTTCTTCAGCAGAAAATTAATGAATTGTTTCTTCAGTCACGTCCTTAAACACAGCTATTATTGCAGCTGGGGAATGGGCTGCTCAAATTGTCGGCATACTTATCAATGTTACTGTTGAAACGGCTAGTATGTATCAAATAGCAGTAAAATGTTTGTGTTGGAAAGATTGAGTGCAGAAAGATGGGGGAAACAAAAAAGAAAGGTAAAAGCTGTACACCGGGGTAGGACCAGTTCAGGTTTTATCAAACTGCTTGCATATGCAGTGCTCATGCATCATACATCCGCATACATCCGTGCGTTTTTGGATTTTCTTTTTTGCGTTGTTGATGGTGCCGTATAGTATATATTCACCCGCATCGTAGAAGAATCAATTAACACTAGTAAATTATACCAGCACATATGGTGCAAGAGCTATAGGAGCATTATGGATTACAAGATGCTGCTGTAAAATATGTGAGGCTTTGAACAATTACTGTGGTTCATGAGGTTCCATCTGCCGAGCATGTACAAGAATTGCTGCTGTAATTCGTCGAATTAGTAACTGGAGCTACCTGTATTTAAGCAGAAATCACTATATCATCAGCTTTTTCATGATCCTTGGAAGGAGAATTCTCAAAATATTAAAGTATCTACTCTTTCAAGGACATCTTTAAAATTACGTATGGTAGATGAATGAAAGTAGCTAAAAAATGAGCTGCATTTAGACTTTATCGTCGCGAGAAATATTAATACTAGAGGCAATGGTATCAGCGTCGATAGATTAGGAGCGAATCTGACTTATTATGTAAAATATCACTCCTCGTCACTGAAAACTAAGAAATGCCAAGTTGATATTGTGTAGTTCTTCACCGAAATGTTTAGAGCGAGATCAAGCTCACGTGTATCGTATAGTAGCATATCTTAACCAGGAAATAAGAGTATGCGGAAAACCACTGCATTCTGTAGTCTATGACGATTATTGCTACGAGCCGATGTCGAAGCATGAAACGCCCTATTCCAATACAACAACTTTCCGTAAAATTGTCTATTGATAGCCATGGCAACCGATGGTGGTATATCCGTAAATCCCTGCATTGCATATCAACTTTAATACTCGAAAGTAGAATCAACTACTTGCAAAACGACAGATCTCCGAACAAGAAACCAGCAAACAAAGTATAATTTGAGCATTGATATGGAGCACTGCAGATCGCTCCACATTCTATCCGCCTTGTTATACAGTATCGCAAATATCTTTCTTTCGATTATGAAACTGATCCGAGGCCCATTGTTTGACAGCTGTTGCAACTAGGTAGTTATAGCGTAGCCATAGTACGCTTCAAGTAAGTAGATGATGATGGGACTATGCACATACAGCGCTAGTTTGGTAGACTTAATAAGAGATTCACATAGCGAGAAGAAAAGTTACCTATTGCACTTAATGTGAACATCAGATAGAGTTTTGTTGGTGCCATCACCATAATATATGCTACCGGCTCGCTGTATAGTCTTCATACTATAAAGTGTAGATCGTCAAGTCTCGGAATCTATCAGAATAAGAGAGAAGGCGTTTCCTGGCCAAGTAGATGGGTTACTCAACAACGTCCTCAAGTGACAACAATCAGGGTTTCATGCTCACTAATTTGGTAAATTGATCTCCACTCTCTACTACTGTTGTGATTTTGTTTCGGCGAACCATTTCCCTTTTCTTTTTTCCAACTCACTTCACACGGTATATATTCCTTCAGTTTCTGAACCCGCCATGGCGAAAGACGAATTCAATTTTGACAAGGATGAGCGGGTACTCTGCTATCACGGTCTTCTACTCTACGAAGCCAAGGTAATCAAGAGATCGGTCTCGAATCCGTTGGTTTGAATGGTTATGGAATGGGTGGAAAAAGGTCGAAAAAAAGGAGGAGGGTTTGGAGGGGTTTAGAAATTTCGTGGAACCTTCTCTCACACGGACCGCTACTTGCATTTTTTATATAAAACAAAAAGATTATTAAACGAGAGATACGTCAAGAAGATGCACAAGAAGAAGAAAAACCGTATTACTGGGTGCACTACAAAGGATGGAAGCAAACGTGAGTTGTGTAGAAAAAGTGTGCAGAAGAAAGAAAGAGGGGAAGAGAAAGCAAATCATATGAAGCCCAGAAACGCGCACTGGTGCTGATTTTTATCGGTTTTTCAACCCGCACTATTTCTCTCCCTCCTTCCTTTCCACTCTCTGCCCACTGTTTATTATTATTTGTGCTGACCCGTGCCGCCAACAATCACCACAACGTATTTCTCTCTCTCTGTATAACGCAACCGCACAAACAATAACGACGACGACGACGACGGCTTACGGAATATAAAAGGTGGGATGAATGGGTGTCTGATGATCGCGTGCTAAAGTGGACCGAACCGAATCTTCAGAAACAACAACAATTAAAAGAAATGCACGCGCGACGGAAACCTTCCTCACGATCAAGCTCTACGATCTCACGGCAAGACAGTGCCGAAGTACGTGGTCGAACGCGCAATCGTGACAGCAGTACAGACAAAACACGCGCGGTAAGGAATCCAAGACCAACAGAAAAGGGGGCCGAGAGAAAGAAAGGAATCAAAAAGAAAAGGATGCGTGTGTGTATAGTTGTTTACAAAGTAGAACAAGAGTCAATAACAAACACTATACTTTAGGAAGAAGAATCAATACGACGATCTGAATTCAAGCTACCGATTCCAGAATTGCTTAAAGGACATTTAGTGGACGATTGGGAAAACGTGACAAAAAACCAACAAGTAGGCCTTGTTTCCTTTAATATAGCCGTTATTATTCATGCTGGATGAGATACGAGGAAGAGTGGGCGCTGTGTGAGTTGTATGGACTATGTGGGGGCGGGGGCGGGGGGAGGGAGAGAAAGAGAAGGAGCAAAAGAAAGGGTGGGGCAAGAGAGTCGGGTAACGGGAACGAGAAAGAAAGGACGAAGAGAGCCCAGGACGCTCAATTGCGACATTCGGCAGCTAGTACCTCTCCCACGCACACCATCTGTCTCTGAAATACTAGGACAGTACTATCAACATGCCCGTGGCCGGTGTAACATGTCAGTAGCAGAGCATTGTTTTGTTGTTTTCTGCAGTCGCCCTCCATATTTGTTCTAGCACTCGATCTTTTGTTTATGTTTCTCTGGCGTGATTCTGTAGGGAGGACGAAACGCTTCAGTCTGTTATCGATGGTGTAAAGCTCTACTTTGACAAGTCATTAGGCACATCGCTGCTCTACAATGCCGAGCGGAAGCAGTTCGAAGAAGAGGTACAGGCGGCCCACAAGACGCCTAGTGATGTGTACGGGATTGAGCATCTGCTCCGTCTGTTTGGTAATGGAAAACAATAGAAGGAATGCAGGAGAGCGACGGCTATTAACAAAGGATGTAGTGAATATGCCAACACTTATGAGCCAATCGAACGTGGATCCAGAAACACTGTCGCTGTTGAAAGGGTCCTTCTTCGACCTTCTAAGGTAAAGCAAAGAGGCGAGGAGATGGGGCTAGTAGCGATGGGTGAGGATGACGGAGGATTAACCATAACGGTATAATCGCTGCTTACTGTTATTAGGTTTCTGGATGATCACAAGGGCAGCTTCTTTCCATAAACTTACGGATGATATCACTGCTCCGATGCGAAACCAGGCACCTCCAAGATAATGCACATACATTCGTCTTGTTCCTCACTGATCGCTGTTGATAACGAATCACCGCCCCCACCACCGCCAATCAACCCCCGCATCCCCTTCTTGGACTCACTCACTCACTCACCCACACACATAAATAAATACCACGCTTCATCTAGTCTGTTTTCCTTCAACTTTCTTTTTCTTTGTTTCTATTCATCCACTCACTCCCAGAACTAATTTCCCGTTAATCAGGTAATACACATCACTAGCCACCCGTGCGATCATAAACACAATAAATTCATTCCTCGGAATCCTCACATCATCATCATAATATACGATACGTAGCCTGCATACCAACTCATAGACAGCACAATGACAGCCACCTTTCCTATCGAATTGATCGATCACATCTTTACATTTGTCGACAGCTCGTCCCTGTTCCAGCTCTGTCAATGCTCCCGTCTATTCCGAACGCTCGCCTTTCCACGTCTGACTTCACAACACATGTCGCGCGCAACGATTCGACTGTGGATCGAGCAGCCGGGCATGGTCGGCCACAAGCCGATGGACTTTGAGTGGTCCGATTTTGACAAGGAACGGGGCAAGCTTGTGTTTACGGCCAAACCAGACCAGCACTACCACACATTCAACAAGAAGAAATCGTCAGAAGCACCCGTCATTGATGGTTTGACTGTGCTGTCAACGGGAGATAAGGGCGATCGTCGGATACATAGCGTCTCGTACAAAAAGGCCGCGGCGGTTCCGGCCTCCCTCACAGTCAAACAGAATGAATTGACGTGCGTCTCGTATCCAGGCAGCAGCAGCAAAAAGGACACGGCCTACGCGTGTGCATGGCAACTGCGCTACGGCGTCCAAGAACAGCAGCAGCAATCATCGTCAACATGCACAATTGTCCCGAAGACGTTTGAATGTGATCTGGACCTCCTTGATCCCACCGTGCTGGGTGCACGGATAAACAAGGCTCCAGTTACAAAGCCGTGCATTCGAGAGAATAATATTCCGGCCAGCAACAACAATAGCTGGAAATCGACATTCGCCCTGGCTGATTAGGTTTCCGATTCTGCTCAAAATCAATTATCCGGCCGTCTCCTCTTGCATTATACAGCAGCGCATTATCATCATCATTATTACTCATCTCAGGGTGTCCTCCTTTCCGCTCTTCCACCATCGAATCCGGTAAATATTGTTCTCTCCGTCTCATCATGTGATAATCACTATATAGAATGCAGAATATATCCCCCAAAATGTTATATATTTCCTCCCTTGTCATCAACGAAAAACAACAGCAACAAAACAATACACACCACCACCACAAATAATATTAGCTGGTCCTGATCATTTTCTGGTTTTTGTCGGATGACTTGTATACGAGCTTGACCCAATCAAGTAAATCAGCAATTCCTCCTAATTTTTTTTTCACACTTCCGGGATGCTCCTAGAATAGCCGCCCTATGTAATTGTTTGAGTGTGTCCTATCGTTTGATCGGTCAAAAGGCAGCAGGGAAAGCCTTTGACAGTTTAAAGTTAAGCTTCATCCTCCATTTTCTGCATCGCCCAACTCAATACACTAACATGAGGGAATTCGTTCACACGCGGTTTTGTTGATTATCAGCCAATGTTGCGTAGCGTATGAGAATGATGATTATTGAGTATGCTTATGCTAATGCTGTTGCTGTTGTTGTTGTTGTTGTTGTCACTGTGGGTTACATGCATGCATGTATACATGCAAAATGATGAGGTGGCGTGACTGATTGAGGCATGCTTTATTTCAAGATGTGCTGCTACATCATTTTGTTAACACGTCAGCGTTGAATTTATTTATTACAGAAAAATAATCCACTTTTGCCACGGGTTTCTTGAATTCAAACTTCCGGGACACGTAGCATACATAAATATGTATGCGTTTGATGGCTTTTACTTTCGGCGCGCAGCGAGATTGATGCCCACTACTTTTTTAAGGGTGTGCTACCACAATCACACACGCCAAAAACATAGATGAACTACAATATAGTGGCTAGACATCCGAGAAAAAAGAAAAGCAATGGCACAATTCGATTTCATGGAGCAGCGGCATCATGTAACTAAAACAAATCTAGATTGTTTGGTTGCACATTCGCTTCGGTGCTAGAATGTGTACACATAAAAAATCCACAGTAGAGCGTGATGTGCAACACTGCTTCCAAATACTTTTGCATAACTGAGACGTAGCTATTGTTGGTATTTATTAGCAAACCAATTCTGTCTTGTAAGTGTCGCGCACTTTAGAGATCCACTCAGAAAGAACACAGCAACTTTACTTCTGTCCACACTACAATATATCGCTCATTATCGTATTGTACATGTATCATGACGGCAAGAATTAAGTAATATTACTAACTAGAAAGCATCATTTTACATATATTCAGTGAATTCGTTTCTTTACTACATATAAATTATGTTTCTTCCGATTTCTTCATTTCATTCTTTACAAGAAAAGAGAAGGATCCGCTCTACAACACAGCCGCTTTAGTAAATTTATCCCGCCCTTTCCAACTGAGAGGTTCTGTATAGTATCATATACGTAACCTGTGAAGAAAACAGAGTAAAGTATAATAGTACCCTAGCTACGTGCAACAACAAAGATCACGCAAGCAAGCGAAGGACATCTGAGATATCCGGATAGCCTTTTTTGCCATTTCGATAAAGTTTTTGTACTCCGTCAAGTATTGCCACCATGGTCGTCCTTCCGGCTGTGTACTCGACCACATCCACTGTGCTCGCTCTTAATTTGTTTGTTGGAAATAAAAGCTTAGTGGTATAACAAGCTTGCGGATGTATTGACCTTTACCTTGAATCCGAATTCTTTCGTTTTCAATGGTTCAAACTTATCCAGCGCTGAATTCTGAGCATTGTGTGCTACCGTCTTCATAAAATAACACTGCACTTTGATAAATTTTATGCAATACTTGAAGCGAAGCGCATAGATACCGTGGGTATCAGGCATGATGATGAATCATGATGATGAGATGGGAAGGGCCGGCAACCTATTGTTATATACTCATACAGTAGTCTGAGAACGATCCGGAATGATGTCATTCATATTTCTACAATTAATGGCATCGTCATATGCTCATTCCATAGACGACAGTGTAGAGTCCTGCTCCATAAACGGGTACACATACACACAAAGAAGGAGAGAACGTGTGAGTACGAGTGTGAGAATTATTCCTTAGACTAGTTTCCCATCGAAGTGTTTAGTCATAAAGTGCACTACAAAACTGCACTGGGTCTGTCCGTTTTCTCCAATCCCAATTGACCTTTCATTGTACTATAGCCAAACTTGGTGAATCAAAGGCCAAATGCTGCAATATGGCAGAGAGTAGCAAAGGAAGAGGATGTTCCAGCAACAGATATATAGTAGCTCTCTACATCTGCTGCTTGTCCTATTGTTGTCAAGTTAAAGTTTGATTTACATTTAAAACTAAGAATGCAAACATACGGATCACATGGAAAGCATGTTTGAAATGCTCATATGATGCTGTCCTTGATGTTGCGGGAAGGAATGATCTTTCTGGTCGCATTATAGACAATATGCAAATGCCATTTACTCGCAGTATTGTTTTATGCAACACATGTTATTTTCATGTGGAATTAGTGCAGACATGGAGTAAGAAAAAGAAGGAGAACTATAAAGTGTTTTACAAGCATGCAGCAGTAACTGAATGTGGTGTTGTAATAATGCACTCAAGTTACGCTTCTTCCTTGGCATCTTTGATTCATGAATCTTGGCGCCGCTGCCAACGCACTACCTCCGTCAATTGCCAAACTTGCCAAGCACCATTAATTATTTTTCAAAGATCTGTGACGCTGTTGGCTTTTAAAGCTGCCATTTGAAATATGCATGCTATTGTGTATGTTGTATTCGACGCTTTAATGGATAGGAAAAAGAAATCATATGTACGGATTTTGGGGTTTGCTATTTGTGTGCATGGTTTATGAACTGTAAAGAAGAAGATGAAGAACAACAAAGGGACGAAGAAGTAAAACAGAACTACAATGGGGCGGAGATGGCTATAAAAAAACATATACAGTTGAGAAGATGATTGGGAATCTTCATATTTCTGAGTATGGTATAGAAGGGAGATGATATAGAGGGGACGAGTGGACGATGCTGTCATCAATGGACGCCTGTGCTAGAAGCAGTGTGAAGGTATGCTAATGATGAGTCCGAGTTGTGTATCAGTCCATAATGATTAAATTTACTGTAAATAGTAAATTAATTATCATTAAGGATCTCACGGTCAAGCTCAAAAATCAAAGATTCTTTTGGGCGTCGAACTAAAGTTCTAGCCTGTCACTGATGATCATTATAAAAGGATAACCTTTTAAATGATCAAACACATTTCAATTGTTTAAAAATACAGTTGACCTTTGTTTTTCGCACCTCCACATCTTGCAGATCCTCAGTTTTTGCGGCTTTTTTTTGGAAGAATCCTGGTCGTCACTTAGTAGATTGCAGTTTCCTCACTTTTTGCATTTTGCAGCCCAAAAAACAGGACCTGCAATTTCCCACTAGTGGTTTTCATTCTCCCAGAGAGCGGCGATGCTGAGAATCAAACCAATAATACTTACCAGTTTTCTATATAAAAGGTGTATATTCAATATATAAAGGTTTTATCACTGAAAGTAATTGGTGATTCTGGATTGTTTGTTCTGGCTTCTCTTACAGAAATTATCGCAGATTTTTCTGAGCTCATTCTGAATGGTTTGATGTTCTGCTGAGGCATCTAATATACTGATTGTTTTTTCTTAAAAAGTATAAACTAGTGTAACAGGTTCAGATGAAACAGTCATGCTAATGTCTTTGTTGTCATTGTCAACAACATCATCATCAGCTATTTTTTTTTATTAAGAACAGCATTAGCAATTTCTTCATTGCATCATTGGACAGCAGTAGATGAACAGCTGTAAATTCCTTAGGTGGGTCTGAAGCTCACTAGGTTGCTGGCACCATAAATAAGGCTTAGATAATCATTGATCTGGGCAAGTGCAACTTCGTCTGCATTGTCTGATCCACTATCAGTGCTGTTAGTCATGACTACACCTACTAACTTTGCACAGCGCATTTTCTATAATAGATGATATAATTCTAATAGGCTGCTTCAATTATTTTGTCGGTATGATAAGCTACCAGGTTGCTTTGTAAATTTCTGCACAGAACTACCGAATGTGGCAGCTGGAGGTGCCATAGATGTATCGCCTGTAAACCTTTGAAAATTGTTGTAGTTTTTATTTTTACTTTTTTGTGATAGAAAAAATTTTTGATTTTTTGTTTTTTGGTATGCGTAAAAAATGTGAAGAAAGATAATGATGGTAATAATAGCAATAGTGTTACTAAGAATGTTTGTTATATTACAAGTTTATGGCTGTTTACAATGCGTTAAGGGGAAAAATGGGAATAAAAAAAAGTACAGATGTATGAAAGGATTTTTTTTTAGATCCAAGTGTAAATGAGATTGTTATGTGTGTCGTGTTGTGTAAGGAGTGCATGGATTTAATTTTTGAAAATCCAAGAGTAAAAGAAATTCATTAGTTGGGAGGTGGTGGCATACTGACTGATTTTCACTTGTTCGACTTGCTTGGTGACAACGCATCAAATTCTTCATCTTGAATTGTTGGCCGTCGTTTCAAATACATGGCACTGATTTGATCAGAGGGCAAGGGAACACAATTTTTTTCATAGCATTTCAAGACTGCAGCAATATCGTCAAAATAGTGAATGAATGCACTGAGATCCTCGATGCAAGATGATGCTTTGACTTTTGCGATTTCTGTCAAAAAGTACATTCCATCGGCCCGGAGTTCGTTGATAAAAAAAAGTAATCGTATGATCTAAAGAAAAAGAAAAGAAATATGCTTACTTTAGTGTCCCCATTCATAATTTTCAGATAATATCCAGCAAAAGAAAAAAAAAACTTACTAACAACTTGAATTGCCATGCAACTTTTCAAACCAGATGTATCAATTTATTTTTTTGTTAACATTCCCAATCGGACAAGGTCTTTTGAGATCCGATACTTGTTGTTTTCTTCAGCAGCTGGCTTTACTTCAACATAGCCAAGTGACGATCCAAAATAAAGGCCATTCAATTCGCTAACACAGGAATCTGGACGTTGACTTGTGATGGAGCCCTTAGCCAACGAATCCTTGCACTCCTGGTTAGTGGTGCTTGTCCTAAAAAACCCACAATCACAATTAGCAGGTCTATAACTTGCTGATTTGTTTTAATAATAATAAAAATAGTTTACCATCAGAACAAAGTGTTGCATTTGGGATCGTCAAATAATGCTGATAAGATGGGGTCAATATATCTATGGCAGAGTTCCACTTCTTTGATCTCGGATTTTAAAGCTTTTTTGGGCAATTTGTCAAGTCTAAAAAAAGAAAAAAGGTTATAAAGTTGTTTTTATTTTATTATTCGTATAGAAAAATATACATACAAGTTTGCAATAGGCTTGATCAATTTCTTTTCAATATTATTTTTATTCTTGGACAACGTAAGTAAATCGATAACACCATCCAGTCGAGTAGCTTTTTTATTCTTGACACACTGAATAAATAAATAATAAATACTATGAGTCACTCTTGTTTTCGACCTTCTTACCATCATTATTATCACTTTTTTTTTTACCTTGACTACTTGTCTAATCTTTTCTGCTAACTCTGGATCGAAGGCATCCCCACTATATCGACCAGTGTTGTATTGTTTTTGGAGTTTGTCGTCAATAGCATCTAGTGTCTTTTTTCCTATTATTGCCTTCAAATCGTCATTGTACTTGTCTTTTTGGACCAAGAATATTGAAGACAATGCCCTATTTGGAAGAAAAAAAAAGAGAAAAGTTAGCAACTCATTCTTCTTCCTCATTCGATTTGTTTACTCTTTCTCACCCGATTTATTTACTTACAAGATTTGCTGAACATGGGTTTCCATGAGTAATTCCTTGTAATTATTCTTCGACACAAGTTGAAATGCATAAAAATGGATTGAAACGTCGGTCTCCCCAAGTCGATATCGATCTTGAATTGAAGGTACCTTGATAGTAGCATGTTCAGTGGTTTCCTCACTACTAGTTGTGTTGGTTTCACTGACTTTGTTTGAATGATGTCTACTACCACTATTATTAAAAAAAGAAAAAGAAAAAAATTATTAAGATCTCTAATACCAGCCCATAATATATTCTATTACACGCTTACTACACACCTTGTTATATTTTGGTCAATAGATTGGAGAACACCTTTAGTAACTTGGTGACTCAATTTTTCAAGGATTTGCATGGCTTGCAAACGATAAGAATTTTCAACTCTTGACTAAAAAAAACCAATTATCGTATTAGACAATTTAACTAATATTTGCAATGTTACCAGAAGCATAATAAGGGAAAGAGCCTTTCGTGTTCTTACATACCAACTGTGTTACTTCTTTTTCAATATCAAACCACAAATCCTTATCATGCATGATACTTTAAGTTATAAAAAGTTGTTAGCATCATGTATATAATATATCTATTGATGCAATCACTGTTGTTCAAATTGAGAAAAAAACACAAAAAACTATATGCTTACGAATGATAACGTTCTTTTTTGACATATTTCCATAACTTTGTGAATCTCTTTCCATAACGAATACAACGTGTTTGCATAATGCGCATTCGAAGTCAAAGACCAAATACAAACATCCTTTACATTACTTTCAAAGAATTCAGTAAAAGTAGGTTTGGGGGCATATTTTATGTACTTCTTGAGTTGAAGGAAACCAGGATAGATTTCAATGTTATCTATTGAATTTGCCTATACAGGATTTCTTATTTCATAGCAGACGTTTGAACTTTTATTTAGGCAGAAGGGATTTAATTTTAGGCAGAGTGGACATGAATGTTAATCTGACTGGACATGAATATAAATCAATCTGGACATGAATGAAAATCGATCTGGACATGAATGAAAATTGAGCTGGACATGAATGAAAATCGAGCTGGACATGAATAAAGATTGAGCTGGACATGAATAAAGATTGATCTGGACATGAATAGGGATCGATCTGGACATGAATTAAAAACGATCTGGACATGAATATAAATCGACCTGGACATGAATTAAAATCGATCTGGACATGAGTAAAATCAATCTGGACATGAGTAAAATCAATCTGGACAAGATAATAATCAATCTATACATGAATGAAAATCAATCTGGATAAGAATACTAATCAATCTAAACATGAATAATAGACAACCTAGACATAATAACAGTCAACCTGGACATAGTTTTAGTCAACTAAGACTTAATAAAAGTTGAAGTAGATAATATATTAAGTGTAGTAGAGCAGATCAGCAGAATTTTAAGTAAAGATTTTCAGTTCAAGTCAAGACATAATAGAAGTTAAGCACTACAAAGCCAAAGTCAAGTAAGATATAGTATAGCTGTTTCACTCGTGATAGGAAGCTTGAAGGCTAAGATACAGGAAATGGCAAGAGTGCGTCAGAGACTTACTGTGTGCACAATCCTACTATTTTGTTGTGGGAACAGGGCCTGAACGTTTCCCCTTATTTCACCCTAGTTGAGTTTGAAGCAAATTTGAGGCTGGTGGCTGAGGTAGGTGGAATGTGTGGGGTTTGTTAGCAGCAGCAGGGAGGAAAAAACCAACAACAGCCAAAGATCTCATTACCATTCGCCAGGGCAACAACAGCTGTGACGCATACTTGTAAATGGGTTCTACTCTCTTCACGATGAATAGAAGAAAAAGAAAATAAAACAGCACATTCCACGGATTAATTGAAAAATGAAATGAAGGTAATTGTTTTCTTAAAAAAAGCATGTGCTCAAGATTTGTAAGGAGTAGACCGCCGTTACTGCTTGGGTAAGTGAACAAGGGAAGGAAAGAGTTATCGGTTGTGCTTGGGGTATAGCTTTAGTGGATATATGCCCATTCAGAATTACCGCTTCTTTCTCTTTTTCTCTACATATACTCATGCACCATCTTGCACCATTCCAACGTCAAACTTACGTGTGTAATACAACATCGTCTTCTACTTGCATATTCGATTCGTACTCACAACAACAACGACGCAAATCTTCTTCTCCATTACTCAATCACAATCATGTACAACATGACGATGATCCGCCATTGGCTTACAAGCATACAGCCTGACGCAATTATCTTTCACTATCATGTACGCCCATATTACATGAGGACGACTATGACACCGTTCTTTTGTTTTTATACTTATACACACACGCACATCATCATCATAGTGACAGGCATCTCTTTCTTTGCTGTATGTACATGCATCAATGCGATGATAAGTTTATTCTTATGATGTATACACACCACCACGACTATAATCCTCCTCTGTAATTCGCTGTACTTGCACACACATGGTGACAACGACGATTGCCTTTTTCCTTTTGCATATGCGAATACAAACGTCACTGGTCTTGATAGATAAGGTAGTTATATATGCTGATGGATGGAATGTAGGGTTTTATTATTGTTACTGTAGATGTAATGGTTGGGATAAAGAAATAAAAGTAAAAGATCATACATTATGCCGTCATTATGTTTCAGTTGTCTGCATAAACGGGTGTGAGATGGGATTGCATGTTATTACAAGTGCTTCTATAGATATAGCTGTCAGCAGGATGATAATATGGCAGGGACAAAGAAGAAAAGGCGTTTGTTGTTTCGAAGGAGGAAGAAGTTTCTTTGCTACTACAACAGCAACTTTATTTTTTCATTAAAAACCAACAACTATGAACAACCAACACATTACTACCCTTGACAACATTCGTTACGCTCTCTCTCACTCGACTGTACGTGGAGTTCTTGCACTCATTCCCAATGAAATCGTGCGCCTTCTTGCTGCCCAATGGCAGATCTTTAAGGATCGCATCTCGGAATTGTGTGGCTACAATGGGTTCACAAACGCGAGACTGTGAGTGGCATCAGACGCTCTGCCATGCAATGCCAATAATTACAATAACCATCCTTTGCACTTGTATAACTCTTATAGAACCTTCTTTTTTGTCTTTCTTATATATCGGTCATCATACTTTATTTTCATCCAATCCACATCAACACAAAAGGAAAGAAACCCGTCATTTATCCTTCCTGTTATCTACAGCTCATTTATCCATCAAGACCGGCGATGTTAATGTTGGTATATGCAAAAGGAAAAATGTAATCGCGTCAGGCTGTATGCTAGTAAGCCAAAGGTGGATCAGCGTCAGGTTGTACATGATTGTGTTTGAGTAATAGACAAGAAGATTGTTGCGTCGTTGTTGTGAGTACGAATCGATTATGCAAGCGTCGTTGTTGTTGTGAGTACGAATCGAATATGCAAGTAGAAGACGATGTTGTATTACACACGTAAGTTTGACGTTGGAATGGTGCAAGATGGTGCATGAGTATATGTAGAGAAAAAGAGAAAGAAGCGGTAATTCTGAATGGGCATATATCCACTAAAGCTATACCCCAAGCACAACCGATAACTCTTTCCTTCCCTTGTTCACTTACCCAAGCAGTAACGGCGGTCTACTCCTTACAAATCTTGAGCACATGCTTTTTTTAAGAAAACAATTACCTTCATTTCATTTTTCAATTAATCCGTGGAATGTGCTGTTTTATTTTCTTTTTCTTCTATTCATCGTGAAGAGAGTAGAACCCATTTACAAGTATGCGTCACAGCTGTTGTTGCCCTGGCGAATGGTAATGAGATCTTTGGCTGTTGTTGGTTTTTTCCTCCCTGCTGCTGCTAACAAACCCCACACATTCCACCTACCTCAGCCACCAGCCTCAAATTTGCTTCAAACTCAACTAGGGTGAAATAAGGGGAAACGTTCAGGCCCTGTTCCCACAACAAAATAGTAGGATTGTGCACACAGTAAGTCTCTGACGCACTCTTGCCATTTCCTGTATCTTAGCCTTCAAGCTTCCTATCACGAGTGAAACAGCTATACTATATCTTACTTGACTTTGGCTTTGTAGTGCTTAACTTCTATTATGTCTTGACTTGAACTGAAAATCTTTACTTAAAATTCTGCTGATCTGCTCTACTACACTTAATATATTATCTACTTCAACTTTTATTAAGTCTTAGTTGACTAAAACTATGTCCAGGTTGACTGTTATTATGTCTAGGTTGTCTATTATTCATGTTTAGATTGATTAGTATTCTTATCCAGATTGATTTTCATTCATGTATAGATTGATTATTATCTTGTCCAGATTGATTTTACTCATGTCCAGATTGATTTTACTCATGTCCAGATCGATTTTAATTCATGTCCAGGTCGATTTATATTCATGTCCAGATCGTTTTTAATTCATGTCCAGATCGATCCCTATTCATGTCCAGATCAATCTTTATTCATGTCCAGCTCAATCTTTATTCATGTCCAGCTCGATTTTCATTCATGTCCAGCTCAATTTTCATTCATGTCCAGATCGATTTTCATTCATGTCCAGATTGATTTATATTCATGTCCAGTCAGATTAACATTCATGTCCACTCTGCCTAAAATTAAATCCCTTCTGCCTAAATAAAAGTTCAAACGTCTGCTATGAAATAAGAAATCCTGTATAGGCAAATTCAATAGATAACATTGAAATCTATCCTGGTTTCCTTCAACTCAAGAAGTACATAAAATATGCCCCCAAACCTACTTTTACTGAATTCTTTGAAAGTAATGTAAAGGATGTTTGTATTTGGTCTTTGACTTCGAATGCGCATTATGCAAACACGTTGTATTCGTTATGGAAAGAGATTCACAAAGTTATGGAAATATGTCAAAAAAGAACGTTATCATTCGTAAGCATATAGTTTTTTGTGTTTTTTTCTCAATTTGAACAACAGTGATTGCATCAATAGATATATTATATACATGATGCTAACAACTTTTTATAACTTAAAGTATCATGCATGATAAGGATTTGTGGTTTGATATTGAAAAAGAAGTAACACAGTTGGTATGTAAGAACACGAAAGGCTCTTTCCCTTATTATGCTTCTGGTAACATTGCAAATATTAGATAAATTGTCTAATACGATAATTGGTTTTTTTTAGTCAAGAGTTGAAAATTCTTATCGTTTGCAAGCCATGCAAATCCTTGAAAAATGAGTCACCAAGTTACTAAAGGTGTTCTCCAATCTATTGACCAAAATATAACAAGGTGTGTAGTAAGTGTGTAATAGAATATATTATGGGCTGGTATTAGAGATCTTAATAATTTTTTTTCTTTTTCTTTTTTTAATGATAGTGGTAGTAGACATCATTCAAACAAAGTCAGTGAAACCAACACAACTAGTAGTGAGGAAACCACTGAACATGCTACTATCAAGGTACCTTCAATTCAAGATCGATATCGACTTGGGGAGACCGACGTTTCAATCCATTTTTATGCATTTCAACTTGTGTCGAAGAATAATTACAAGGAATTACTCATGGAAACCCATATTCAGCAAATCTTGTAAGTAAATAAATCGGGTGAGAAAGAGTAAACAAATCGAATGAGGAAGAAGAATGAGTTGCTAACTTTTCTCTTTTTTTTTCTTCCAAATAGGGCATTGTCTTCAATATTCTTGGTCCAAAAAGACAAGTACAATGACGATTTAAAGGCAATAATAGGAAAAAAGACACTGGATGCTATTGACGACAAACTCCAAAAACAATACAACACTGGTCGATATAGTGGGGATGCCTTCGATCCAGAGTTAGCAGAAAAGATTAGACAAGTAGTCAAGGTAAAAAAAAAAGTGATAATAATGATGGTAAGAAGGTCGAAAACAAGAGTGACTCATAGTATTTATTATTTATTTATTCAGTGTGTCAAGAATAAAAAAGCTACTCGATTGGATGGTGTTATCGATTTACTTACGTTGTCCAAGAATAAAAATAATATTGAAAAGAAATTGATCAAGTCTATTGCAAACTTGTATGTATATTTTTCTATACTAATAATAAAATAAAAACAACTTTATAACCTTTTTTCTTTTTTTGGACTTGACAAATTGCCCAATAAAGCTTTAAAATCCGAGATCAAAGAAGTGGAACTCTGCCATAGATATATTGACCCCATCTTATCAGCATTATTTGACGATCCCGAATGCAACACTTTGTTCTGATGGTAAACTATTTTTATTATTATTAAAACAAATCAGCAAGTTATAGACCTGCTAATTGTGATTGTGGGTTTTTTAGGACAAGCACCACTAACCAGGAGTGCAAGGATTCGTTGGCTAAGGGCTCCATCACAAGTCAACGTCCAGATTCCTGTGTTAGCGAATTGAATGGCCTTTATTTTGGATCGTCACTTGGCTATGTTGAAGTAAAGCCAGCTGCTGAAGAAAACAACAAGTATCGGATCTCAAAAGACCTTGTCCGATTGGGAATGTTAACAAAAAAATAAATTGATACATCTGGTTTGAAAAGTTGCATGGCAATTCAAGTTGTTAGTAAGTTTTTTTTTTCTTTTGCTGGATATTATCTGAAAATTATGAATGGGGACACTAAAGTAAGCATATTTCTTTTCTTTTTCTTTAGATCATACGATTACTTTTTTTTATCAACGAACTCCAGGCCGATGGAATGTACTTTTTGACAGAAATCGCAAAAGTCAAAGCATCATCTTGCATCGAGGATCTCGGTGCATTCATTCACTATTTTGACAATATTGCTGCAGTCTTGAAATGCTATGAAAAAAATTGTGTTCCCTTGCCCTCTGATCAAATCAGTACCATGTATTTGAAACGACGGCCAACAATTCAAGATGAAGAATTTGATGCGTTGTCACCAAGTAAGTCGAACAAGCGAAAATCAGTCAGTATGCCACCACCTCCCAACTAATGAATTTCTTTTACTCTTGGATTTTCAAAAATTAAATCCATGCACTCCTTACACAACACGACACACATAACAATCTCATTTACACTTGGATCTAAAAAAAATCCTTTCATACATCTGTACTTTTTTTTATTCCCATTTTTCCCCTTAACGCATCATCCATGGTGTATCGTCTATACAGTTCAACTGTGTTGACCAGGATGAATTTTGACTTGCTTTCAAGGATGGCACCAGCTAACAACTGGGAGCATATGTACCGCATTACTGGGTTCAGTAGCCAATCTTTGTTCATTACAGAGCCATCATCTTTTATGAACTCTATATAACAATTTCCCAACAAATACTTGCCTATTTTCCTGAAAAAAAAAAACTGATATTCAGTCGACCTTTAAAAACAGGGTATTATAAGATGTAAAGAGGATAAAACAATAATCTAAGGCTTATGATTTTTTAAAATGCTAAGAAATTAAAATCAAAAAATAAAATATTTTCAAATTTATTTTATAATAATATTAAGAAAAACAATTTGTTTTTCTTTTCCTCCTCCTCCTCTGTTATGTACTATTTCTGATATAACAACAACAATTATTAACATAATTCTTGTTTTCTTAATTATATATATAGAAAAACATTTATTCACTATGCAAACTATGTATTAAAAATCTGAAAGATACAGATGCAATTGCATCTAAAAAGAATTAAAAATAAATATAATTTTTATAATATTAGTTTTTATTTTCAATCTTTTTTATAAAATTTATTTTTTGAACTTTATTTTTATCACATGTCAAAAATGATTACATAATCATTTTTGATAACATGTGAAAGTTAAAAATAAAAAAAATATAATTTTAAGGTTCATATGAACCTCTAAAATACATAAAAATCATTGATTTTAATCTACCTTAGAAGAAGTGACGGGCCTCGCACTACCACTGTTCTGCATCTTCAAGTTTCCCTACAACCTTTGCTTCAAAAAATCACATGTACTTTTTATACTGTTCTCTTACAAACGTATACAATGCCGAAATCACATGTACTTTTTATACTATTCTCTTACAAACATATACAATGCCAAAAAATGCCGCTCTTGTGTTCATAATTGATATCATGTCGAAATCAATTGGATCCAAAAAAGGATGTTACAATGCATTTTATGATATATATACAAACATTCTCAAAGCGTATTACAAGGCAGCACATATTCTACGATGCTGATCGAATGCGTTTATTTTGTTTCATATTGTTGTAAATGACGATTGCGATTTAGATGAGATTCATAAAAGTAAAGGTATGGTAATGAAGTAGCACAATATAGATTGCGTTGGGGGAGCAATCAACGATCTCAGTTGATGCTCTTCCTTGCATACTTGGACTTCTTCCATGCATTATATCTTACACTTCCTTTTCTTATTATGTACATGTACAGCCTGTTACTTTTCACTATGATTATGGCTATTGCACAGGCCACTACTTTCTACACGCTTTAATATCTAGTACTAAGGGAACGCCAAGTGGATACAACTTTATCCTGCCTTCATAGCCTCAAGGTGTAAGGTGGCAGGTTAAATTGGAATACAGAAAGATGGAAAGTGTCGGTCGGTGGAATCGACGCGCTACTTGCATAATCTGTGGCAAATGTTTGGATCGGATTTTGTGAGTGTGCATGTGATGAGTACTTTTCAAAAGTTCTTTTCTTTGGTTCACTGGATTCCCTTTCTCTTCCTCCTTTTTCTTCTTCTTCTTCCTCTCACTACGTAACAGATATGTACAACAGCCAGTTTTTATATATGTCGATTTTCATTTACAGTCTTGTTTGAAGTTGATCCTCTTCTTGGCTCTTATTCTTTCCTTTTTACATTTTCCGACGATCCATCTTGCTACTGTAATACTAATGCACGCCTTGATTATACCATTTCATACTACACAGTGCGTACTTTATGCCTTTTGAAGCTGCCGTGTGCCGTCGCTGCCAAATGTTATATACTAGCTAGAAAGTGTAAGTTTCACTTTTTTTATCTTATATACTGTATACTATTTATCTGTAACCCTGACTAACTACAATGTAACATCCCTCTCATCGTGCCATATGTACACTACGAACTTATTTATGCCTTGCTAATGTTTCCTAACGTGGAGAAATAGAGTGCTACTATGATATTATGGCTGACCACCCATGCGGACGATAAGGATCGAGGCCACATAGGTATGTATATTTTTGTTGATACTCTTTTCCTATGATATATGACGAGCTTCGTTGTCTCCACACCATTGGTATATATCAAACTATTCCTTTCGCGGCCGGTCTTTAACTCCTTCATGCTGTGAATGATGCATTCTGGATTCTTCACTAACAATCTTCAATGTGTCTTTTAGGTATGTCATCTCCATAATCGTCTAAGAACATATTCTCCTTCTGCGCTGCTTTTGCTTTCAGTTATAATTTGACGCAACATGCATCTTTCCATAGTACGACTGCCGTCCTTTGCACTATCTCTTTTCAACTACAGCCTCTTTCTTAGAATCACCACATAAAATAGACTTACATTTGATGATGTTCTTTTATGTTCTATAAAGCATAATCTTGTACTTGATTTTTTATACAAAATATAATAAAAACGGTTGTGGATACCCATAACGATATATAATATAACATGACCATGAATATATAAACCAATAGCATGCTTTGTCCGTTTACCATACGTGTAATAAAAAGAACGAATATATGCAATGCGTAATCCTTCCTTTTACGAACCTACTGCAGAAGGCACCCAGTTTAAATGCAGTGTATAGTAAGACCGTTATAGACATTTACATTCATGATGTAATCAAATTGTGAGCTTTAGGGACTACATGCACATAAGAATATCAAGGTGTAAAAAGACCTTGATATTTACTCGAAAAGCTAAATAATAAGGTGTTTGAAAACATCTTGATATTTTATAGAAAAGCTGTATATCAAGATTATATCAAGCTCTTTTCTACCCCTTGATACAGTACCCGCTCGTTAAACCAATCACCCTTAAACCGATACTTCGTTAAACCAATCACTTCCCCAAAATACCAGCTTGGTAAGCAGTATGTATGTCATATAGACCCTCAATCTTTAAACCGATCATTCGTTAAATCGATCACTTTCTCAAAAAACAGAGGTGATCGGTTTAACGAGCGGGTACTGTATTCCCCTCCAAGCTCAGTGAGATCGTCCACTGTCTTACTTGCCGTCATCCAAAAGGTAATTACAGTTGACCCCCTTTTATGTCAACCCCTTTAATATCAATCCCCGATAAGGTCAACGTTTTTCTGAGCACCTCACATTTTTGCAGAGAAAAATGTCAACTTCTATGTTAGATCAATGTCAACACCTAAGCCAGGGTTGACCTCTAATGGAGGTCAACATATCCAATCAAAAGAGTTTATTTCGTAGTTGGTTGAAAATATCTGTCGGGGATGACTTCGTAGCATACATACACTGTGCCAGGATGTGCTGTATTGGTTCAATATCTTTATTATCCGGTTAAAAACTTTGTTCCTAATTTTTCCACCCCCACCAAACGTCAATTCTCGTCAGCGTCATCACTTACAGCTGAACTTGAGGGTTGACATCAACGGGGGTCCACTGTAGTTTTGCACTTTATGTGGTACATGAAAAAGTGTACCATGGGTAATACACATGATGAAACACAACAACACTTGCTGAGGCAGTGATTACAATGAAAATGATGACATGAAAGTGTCGGCAATCATCAATGTAATCTGTAGTAGTTTCTCTGCGCAGTAGTCGTGCGATGATATCATTGAGA
>NW_026516824.1:0-85559 GCF_025766255.1 Zychaea mexicana | reverse complement strand
CCCGGAGTAAGGTAAGGGCTGAGATGGAAGGCTGTGGCAAGGCACTGTGCTATCGCCTGTATAGGGAGATATAGGGGGCCTCTGCGCATGTTTCACGATGACTTTGGACTAGATGGCTGTGGCACCACCGGTGTGCTGTATGGTGGTGCTAGGAACATTGCACTGTTGTTTGTCGGTTTTGGAGGACGTGGGTGACACCTTGCATAGCAGGAATGTACAATGGAGCGGCCGGTAGACCATGGCTCTGTTTGCAGGCACGTATTAATCATCTTTACTTTCACGTAGTAATAAAGTGAGCATGATTTACTAACTAATTTAAAGTATTTTTGCTAGTCCTCCAACCCCCTTTCTTGTAGCAGTCAATCGTTTTGACGATTGCTAATACAAGGGAGGGGAGCAGCTCTATGTAGGACCTAAAGCCGTCTTTGCATTGTGGCATTCATTTAGTCGTGGTTGCTCCATTGGTTCACACTGGCTCAAAAGACACCCCGTGGTACTCCTGCGTCGACAATACCACAGAGCATTGTTCCACAAGCATTACCACCTCACCGACCCCACAGCACGGTCCTCAGTCGTCCTCTGGAATGTGTTTACGCCTAAACCGCGTCTGATCCCTCGGGGGGCCTGGGTAGCAGTTAGCTGTCCCTCTGCTATGGAAGTGAGTATCCTTCTGTCTCATAACCCTTACCCTCTGCTTCGGGTGCCTGAAGCTGGGGTGTCCGGGCTGGGGTAGTCCTGGCGAGAGCGGTGCGGTGGTAGTACGCTGCCATGTTGGGAGAGCGCCAGCTTTCCAGGCTAGCCGAGTAAAAAAAAAACTTGGCGCTGATCGTGGATTAGCAGAATCCCGTCTTTGGCTTGATTACGTCGTCGCTGCGTGTGGTTGTGCCTGACATGCCGTCATGGTGAGGTGGCGCCAAATTTCAGGCTAGCCGAGTACAAAAGCACCCTTGTGTCGAATCGAGGATTCGGAGAATCCCGTCTTTGGCTTGATTTTCTCTTGTCAAAATGCATGCCCATCACGAAAAAGCGTGCAACGGTGAATCACATGTTTCAGCGCAGCAATTTTATCATCACATCAAGAAGTAGCGCAACTCAGTGATACGGATAACAAGCAAGAAGTTGTAGCAACGAAGAGGCATCAGCATGGCTGACGGTTCAACTCGAGTATCTCAACAAGTTACGTTAAGGCGGCAAGGACATGTAAGGAGCAACACATAAAAGAGAGCGGTATCAGCACGTTGTAGACATAAAACCGAAAAGCACAAGAGCGGAAAGAATTGACAACATTGCAAATGACAACTGCTAAAGGTCGGATCGAGATGATGAGTCACCTCTGCTTATGACAACAAACAGCAAGATTTATTCATGCGACAACATCGACGCAACAAAATAGTCGGCATCGGCATTGATGACATCCAACTTGGTGGCAACAACTCAGGCAAACAGCATTTGCGGTAACAATTGACAACAGCGGGAACAGAACAAGCTTTCGAGCGGATCTTCATCATGGCACAACAAGATATCAAGAGCTTCGGACGACAACATCAACCAAGGCAGGAAGGTGGCAGCTAAACCCTGGAATCTGGCGACAGCACACTTATCAAACAATCAAGCGGTCAACAGCTTTTCAATTACATGACAATTCTCGTCCGCTTCTGATCGTTTATCGTTGAAGAGAAACAAGAAGCCATGGGAACGCTTTTCTGTCAAACCTGCATAATCTGGCGATAGTATAGTATGAAGCGTAATGACGACCACACATCAGAGACAACAAGAGCGGCAAAAAATAATGTAGGCAGCACAATGAGTCATTTTACTTGCTACTTTATGAAGCGAAAGTAAGTGCGTATGGTTTTCTGATGACACTGAAATTCAAGTCAAAAACAATGGTATGCTCATATCTATTATCTCTTCTTAGAAATCGTAAAGGCGATCCTAAAACTTGGCGATGACCTCCAGACAACAAAGCATCGCGGGTTTGGACGAAATGGAACAGTAAGGAAACCAATGCGAACAATTAACTCAACAAAGTGGCATCACATCATACGTGATAGTTTCATTCACTTAGCGGGTGGTGAATGGAAACGCAGCTGAAGCGGACGCAAATCAAACACAGGACACAGCTATTCAAACAGTACAAGACCTCGCTCATAAGGCGCATCAAACACGACATTGGCTTTGAGGGCGTCATCATCAAGTGGCCCATCATAATCAGATCCACACGACGGCACCGTATATCAACAAAGCGGAAAACAAGAAGAGCCTACCACCAGTATCCAGTCTACGATACATTGGTGAGAGAGACGATCCTACAAACCTGATCAGTGGCAAGCGGAAGCAGTCAATACATCTTTCAAAGTCAAGATGGAAGATACATATGCACATACACACTCCAAGCACATCAATGAAACGCACGTGATTGTCGACCAGCATCCATATTGCTCGCTCAATTATTATGCGACGACAATAAGATCATTTGTGGAGAAAACGAAAAAGGGTAATTGTGCAGTGCTCTAAAAGGATTACAACAAACGTCATTGGGACATACCACATATATTCATCAAAACTTCAAACCATCCATTAGCAAAAGTGGCGGCCGAACGATATTGCTATTTAATACATCCTCAAGAGATGCAGACACATGCTTCAAAAAAATCAGCTACAGACAGCAAGATATACCAGGGGCAATAGGCATTTAGAAAAGCATCACGGTAAGAATTAGTGGCAAAAAGCAATTGATCCACCTTGTAATGTTACGCAATTGTGCTCACATTGCTTTGTCGTAGAGCCCTGCATGTTCCTATATACCAGTCAACGAGATCTCTCACGAATATATTCCCACTACAGATGTTTGGTAAGTTAATGTCCAGGTAATGATAGACCCCGTAAATAAGGAAAAGAAAAAAGAAAAGAAAAAAGAAAAGAAAAAGAAACACAAAAAAAAAAACAGAAAAGAAACAGACCAGAAAAAAACAAAAAGAAAAAAAATTATATACAAGACACGAGTTACAAGGCAAATGCTGCAAAAAAATGCAACTCGAGACAAAAAAAAAAGAACGACAAAAAGCAACACCTAGAGCAAGCTTATGGAAAATTATGATACAAGGTCAATACGTTTTTTAAGATACGAATGCACTTGTATCAATTCCGGGCTGAAGACAAACAATTGCATTCAAGACAAACATCAAAACAACGATAGGCATAACCTATACAAGTGGACCAATTATGGAAAAGTAGTTTTAACTGTAAGTACAAAACACATGGTGATATGTTGCCATCAATTTCATCGATAGCTAACGTCACAAAATCCACGTTATGTTTTCAATATTTCAAACAACAGTAACAAAATCAAGATTCTCGAGTTTGTAATCGCAAACAACTTGTCCATACCTCTAATCATAAATAACGTCCGTGATCCACAAGAAGAGATGACGCGATCATCATACAACGGATGTAGCTGATGAGTGATACAACAACAATACCGTTATACAAAACCAAGAAAACGATCAAGGATAATCATAAAGTACAACGACCCAGTGCAACAGCAACTGCAGCACAGCCTTGGCATTGCAGAAACTTAAGACTAGAAGCAAAAGAATAAGGGGCTATCATTACCACGGACGTAAACTTACTAACATTTGGTAGAATAAACATATCTTTCTTATCAGTTCAGAATAACACTTACTTTTGCTAGGAAAATTGGTCAAGACAAGGGATTGTTGCATATAGCCATTCTCGTAGAATATATCATAACTTCTTTTTATACATAGCATTTCATGGTATCAACCCCTCGGGAATATCACGCCTTTTATCAAGCCACCTGTACGCTCAAATTTAGACCACCTAAATTTGAATATGGTCTCGCGATAACGTCATTGACTTAAGACACAATTGAAAGCACCCGGCATAGCCCAAAACCAATGCCTCCGTATAAGATTTTGCCACATAAGGAGGGATACTGTCGGAGGTTTGAGTATCATACTGGAATGAAGATCTGCGAGATTAACGAGTGACGATTGTGGATGCGTGTAGCTCTCAGGGTAGCAATTTGGGTGCTAGTGTCTACAGACGGTGCTTTTGGTAATATGTTTAAAAAGTATGGAGTTGAATCTTTAATGTTAGTTGATATATACAGAACGACCGCTTTGGCGTGTGTTATCCTGGCAGTTTGTGCGTACATCTCTAACCTTACGACGACAAAAACAATCGTGGTGCATGATATAATGCATAATCTGAAACCACCTAAATTAACATTTTGATTTAATACTGTTCTTGGGCTTTGTGGTCTGCATGTTTGAAATACCTACATGGTTGCCATGTCATTATATAGTATCCAACAGAAAGGCACAAGTTTAAGTTAACATCCGATTAATTAACGGGGAGGCTTGCAGGTACTCTATGCACCAAGCAAGCCTTTTAAGGCCTTGCTGAAGGGCTTTCATGAAGATGTTACTAAAGTTGTTGTCCAACTTCATCGGAAAGCTCTTGAGCAAGAGAGCGTGTATAGATATAATGCACGATAAAACTTCATGGGATTATTTGGCAAAGCTTCTACTCGAAACCGTTTACTTTGTAATGATGAGCACTTGTAAAGCTGAAAACTGCAAAGACCATGTGCAAAGTCAGGAAACCGTAGATATAGATACTTTCGCAGATGTAACAATCTCATTAACTGCAGAAGCAGCGTTTATCTAAGATTTACGCTTGCAAATACATCTCGTGCGTACTATGTACACGCTTCTAAAAGAACAATCAATGTTCGTAATTGTGTAACTCGATTAAAATGCCTAATAAAAGAGCTGCAGTGTCATTGTAGTCAACGCTGCTAAAATGACAAGCGAGTGTATGTTTCAGTGTGAAACGATCTGTGCTTCACGGAGGACTCCCTTTTTTTTTATATACAGTGGAGCTGACATTCAGGAAGACAAAGTCCAACGACAAGGGTAACGGCTTTGATAGTCAGACGGCAGCCTTGAAGGTGCTGCCATTACTGTAGCCTACGAATCTCTCTTTCAAAATTATACGTAGTCATGAAACCATAACCAAACAGATCTTTGCAACTTCAACAACACTTTTTGTGTTTATTTATTTTTATCATTTTCTTATTTATTTGTGTAGTGGTGCACCTTGTTGGACAAGGAAACACACACAATCAGATAGTTTAGACGTCAACAACACTTTTTGTGTTATTGATTTTGTCTTTTGGTGGTGTACACCAATGTGCTTTTTGTCATTTTCCTATGGGGCCCCGTAGGGAAAAGTATACACCGATGCCCCCAAACATCTGTTGGTGCTACTGCATAAAGAAATCCTTCTTGCTCTGAAAAATGGACCTGTATTTATACTTTTTCAAAAACCAAAAAAGTCACACGCTAGTGGATCAGCAGGTCAAGACTGGTTTTCAAGCGCAGTCGCCTCATCACGTGACTGGCTTTGTAGAGCCCTTCTGCTTCTCCTTTGTTCTTTGCTGTGCCAAAGCAAAAGTAAAAGAAGTATCTTTGGATTGACACTATGGAAACACACACGGTCGCTGTCATGCCGCTGTAGTATATAGTGTCGATCCGTGTTTCACCTTGTGCACCATCTCCGCTTCTTATATGGGAACCCCGAGTCCGGATCTCAGGTACCAATCCTGTACTTGATTGAAAAGGCATGGTAACTGCTATACACTCAAGCAGTGTAGCGATGGTAATAAGCAGACACCAAATTACAGAAATTCACCGTTGTCGACTCGTAATCAAAGGACAACAGTTGCAAAAAATAAACCATCCAACGTCCATATCATTATTGGGAGCGATGCGTCAATCCCCAACACCATCAGAATCCTTGCCTAGTTTAGCAGCCGCACAAGCATGGTCAATAGTAGTCATTGCATCAATCATGCACTTACGTCGTTGTTATGGAAGAGGCGATAGTCTGCAAGCACTGGCTTCCGTCAATTCTGGGCTTGCCCGAAAAGAACTGATTGTGTGAATGTCACTTTTATAAATGCCTCCTTCCAAAAAATTTGCACCATGGCAGTATCGATACATAATTAAAGGGCAGATCTATTTGCACCCCCCCTCGTGCACCCCCCCAGTCACTGCCCGGCCCGGATTTTTAGTTTGCACCCCCCCTCCCACCGAACCATTTCGTACACCCCCCTTCATCGAACCAATTCTTGCACACCACTTCATCCACATTCCTCAATCACAGATCGAATTGAAGCAATTCAACACAAGATTGAAGAACGAAGCATTAGCATCGCATCAAGTAACATAAAATGAGTAGCTATAAACTAAATGTATGCATTTGCCTTTTTCAACGTAAATTGTCAGAAAGGAGACACACACACGCACAATGAAATATAGCACCGGCAACTGCTACTTGCTTGTATAAAGAAAACTGTCCTAGATGCATGGACAGAATATGCGAGTAATATGCTAATGATGGAACTGAAAAATGATGTAGAAAAGAAAGTGAGGCCAAGAGGATAATTAAACAAACAAAAGAAAATAAAATTTTTGATTTGACACGTCTTACATAATGCATATGAAACTGAGACTGCATTAATGCAAAATCCTTCAAATAGCAGTATATTTATCTATATACATAGTCCGTATATACATAGTCCATAGACACATTGACCTCTACATTATCGTGTCGTTCGCATCATGTTTGGTACTACATAGTACTCAGGAAGTGACAATGGAAATTGGAGCGTATCTTAAAAATTGCTTCTTTTACTTCCCATAAACAAACAAGCATACTTCTCTAAATCTCTCAACTCATTTCCATCGCAATGTCAAAAACTACAAGTGCAATTCCTGAAGAACTGCGAGTCACTTATGACGACTTTGACTCTGCCAAGCAAGCTTGCGTCGACTGGGGGAAAAAGAGCAAGGTTTCCCTGCGTACCTTGAAAAGTACGCGTACAGGAGAAAAAAGAGTCCTCCGTCTTGTTTGCAAGCACTTTGGACAACCTACCAATCAAGAGGTATATGACGATGGCAAAACTACGACAGTAGAAACCATATTGGCGAACGACAAAGGTGATGTCATTCGATCCAACAGCAAGGACAGCAAGAAACGGCGCGAGAAAGACTCCCAGCGAATTGGATGCGAGTTTGAGATCAAGCTGCGGCCATTGAGCAAGGCTAGCCAGCAATGGCACGTTGTCTCTTTTTACGACGGTGAACACAATCATGAGATTGCAAAGGAGCTCTCGTCGTATCCAATGCTTCGTCAGCTCGATGGGAAGCAGCACGAAATTGTTCTTAGCATGATCAAAGGGCACGCCAGTAATACTGCAATTGTGTCATACCTTGCTGCTAACAAAACGGTTGTCAGCCCCAAGGACATCACGAATATGCGACAGATGGTATTCAACAACGATCCCGACCATACCATATTCAAGCTTATCAGCAAGCTACAGGACAAGGATTACGTCGTTGAGTGGGAATCGAAGCAAGATGGCGAAAAACGGTTCTTGCACTCTCTTTTTTTTGCGCATCATTCTGCAATTTCACTTGCTCGCCAATTCCCTGAAACCATAATCATGGATGCCACGTACAAGACAAACAGACATCGGCTCCCCTTTGTAAATGTCGTCGGTACAGGCAATGTTGGTTATCCAGACTTGAAAACGTTCTGTATTGCTGGCGGATGGGTGTCTGAAGAAACGAATGACAGCTACGACTGGTTTGTCAAAAAGCTTGAGCAAGTTGTCTGGCCAGCTGAGCAGCCAGTCTCCCCGAAAGTCTTTGTAACTGACAGCGAATCCGCGTTGATGAAAGCCTTGGATCACGTATTCCCCAACTCGAAGAAATTGCTCTGTACCAACCACATCAGACGCAATTTTCAAGTCAAGCTGCAGAAACTTTTTGAAGTTAAAGAGGACTTTGAGGCGCTCCTGAAAGCCATCAACTACTTGATGGCTGATGAATATGATGATAAGTTCCAGAACAAGCGACTGGTTCCAGATGAGGAATTCGAGCAAAAGGCGATCGGCATGTACAATGAGGCTGCAATGAAGGCAAAAAAGCCGGAAGAAGTGAAAGCATATCTCGAGAGGTAACTATATATTGGATTTTTAACGGAGATCGTTTGCTTGGACACTATACTTATGTGTAATACTTTCGCTTGCAGTAAGCTTTCTAATAAAGAAAAATGGGTCGGACGGTACCTCGCAGATGTCAAGCATCTTGGGAATAGTACCACCAACAGAGTTGAAGGAACGCACGCCAATATGAAGAAGGCCATACAGTCCGCCAGTGGTAACCTATACCTTGCTTTTGAGCAAATCGATGAATTCTACAGATTAAAGGTACAATACATTCGTATATTATATATATATATGGTAGTTTGATATTTACCTACAATCCTATTCTACGCACATTAATTGCTAATCGTATTCGCTGTGTGTTGATTTGCCTGTGCAGAATCTAAGTTGGGATCGTCAATTGGATAGCGAACATTTCGGTGTAAACTCCCATATCCCGCCAAGTCAAAAGGAAAGGCTGGTAGATTTACAGCGCCACATATCGAAGTTCGCATTCAATGCAATTCGCAAGGAGCTTGTATATCCAAATCCGCTAAGAACCGACAACTGTCGATGTGCAATCAAAGCTCATTACGGAATTCCTTGCTGTCACATGATACCGTCTAAAGGAAAAATTCCTTTGAGCATTATCCCTAGACGCTGGCATCTCCATCCTAAAAAAACAGCTCCTGAAGGTATAGATAGTTTAACACCACTCTTACTCGCTATACTAAGCTGTAGTAACTTTATGTAGAGGAAGAAACACTCCACAGTAGCAGCAACATTCTAGCGATCTCGGAATCATATTCTGCTCCCACCATGGAGAGTCAAATCGAGGCTGAGCTCACGCGTATCACCACTATGTTGCATCGATTTCCTGACCAAAAGCAACGCTCAACTCTTCTACGCCATTTGCAAGCCATCAGCGATGATCTTTTTATGGACATCAAGCAACTGGAGCAGCCAAAATCTCTACCAACGAAAGGCAAACCTAAGCGCAGCTCAAAGCGCGATCTTATTGCTTTGGAACACCAACAGAACGAAAGCAACAAGAAAGCCAAAACAAACGCGGGTCGCGAAGCAGCCGACATATGGTAAGTAACAGTATAATCATTGCTGTAATTGATCTTCTATTGTTATTAGATATACAGTACTGACCAGGTTTACTAAGGGAGGGCAAGCATAAAGTTAAAGCTGACATCACTACCATACCACTACCGCCACCGCCACCACAGCAACAGCAACAGCAACAGCAACAGCAACAGCAACAGCAACAACAACAACAACAACTTACAATGCCACCTTTTTGGTCATCCTTTTTGCCCGCTTCTTTACCATCACCTTTTCCGTCTGCAGATCCACCTATTGTGCCAAATCTGGACATGGTCTGCGATGCAATTCCACGCTCTGCTGTGAATTTAGTGCACAATCCGAAGCCAGATGGAAATTGTGGTTTCCGCTCGTTGGCTGTTGCTTTACTTGGAGATGAAAAACGATATATTGATATCAAGGCCGGAATGCGCGAGTTCTTTATCAAAAATCGCGGAAAAAGTATTTATGAGAGGTTCGACGCTGAAAGAATGCTAAGTGTCCTTGATCCAAATGCGCATCATTGGTTTTACTATCCAGAGTGTGCTCAGCTTGCCTCGGATGCGTTCAATACGCCTATAGCATTCTTTGGCACTGAATCCTCGTTATTTTGCCCCTTACTAAGCACCCCATCCCAAGCGATACGTACAACTCCAATCGTCATGCAGCTCATTCACAACCATATAATTTTCATCCAGCTCAGGCCGGGTGCATTGATTGAATGGCCTGCCTGCTACCCTTATGCTCGAGGTAAAGGCCGCAAAGATGGTGGTGCCAGAATCCGAGGTGATCAATGGTATCCCTTATACCAAGACGCATTTGAAAGCATGATCCATGTGGATATTCCCCTTCCAGAAAATTTGGATGCTCATTCTCTTTCATCTGGATCTGAAGCAGAACACTCTGATTCTGAGCCAGTTGACCTAACTGGACCTTATCAATTTTAGTAGCACAATGTCTCTTCTTGCCCGCTCTTTCTTTTCTCTCTCTTCTCTTCCTTTACTTTTCTCCCCCTCTCTTTTTCTGATATTCATATAATTAATCCGATATACACATGTTTGAACCAATGGATACATCGACCAGGAAAAGGTGAACCCATGAGGCTGCAAAGTACTAGGTCATTCAATTGTATGGATAGTCTGATGATACCACTTCCTTTATTATTTTTATAATTTTTGTTTACAATCCCTTTTTATATCAGCATGAACAGTCAGCTGCCAATGTGTGTATGCAAAAGAAGGAGCAACCCCTTTAGCACCTACTTGGACTCTTTGGTTGCTTGAATATATCGGACCATCCATATGGCGTCTGTTCAATGTTGGAGTTCATATTGCCGTCCTGATAATAGCCAAGGGAAAAACAGAGATACACTCGCATAGTTCGTCAAATGTATTTATAGTGTACACAATGTTTCGAGTGTAATGACATTCAATACCAGTTGCAGTCATCAATTTCATCATCGATATTTGCTTCGTCGTTTTAAGATGACTATTAGAAGAAAAAATGAGAAACGACGACCACAGATACTCCTCTCCTTAACACATAGTCCGTTACTGCACCAGCGGACATATAAAGCCCACCCACACAACGGCCAATCGCCTTCGAATCACACCACTCTAGTTATATTTTTTTTCGTCCAGCACAATGCTGATTTGTCTGTAAGGGAACTGCCGTAATACTGACAAAGAAGCCAAAGTGCATGAAGAAATAAACAGAAAATCAGGTTTCTTTTGTTAATTTACCATCTTTACGTAGTAAATTCCGATTGTCTCTTTGTCAGCTCCAGTGAAAGCATTGAACGCTTGCATATTTGTTCAAGTCTTGTCA
The DNA here is from genome assembly GCF_025766255.1 of Zychaea mexicana. Classification (NCBI taxonomy): domain Eukaryota; kingdom Fungi; phylum Mucoromycota; class Mucoromycetes; order Mucorales; family Lichtheimiaceae; genus Zychaea; species Zychaea mexicana. The sequence goes on along the minus strand of NW_026516824.1, from coordinate 74,623 downwards.
ACTACATTATAAGCAAAAGAAAGCAAAACAATTTCATTTTGTTCATCCCAGTTGAAATCGTTGCTAAGACTATTAGTCTCGTTGCATAAGAATTACCTACTCGCCCACACACGGCCTAGTTTAGAGTGTTTTTTGAAAAGAAATCTTAAAAGGAATCGCTGGATGAGTGCCTTGAATGTTCCTGTCGTTGCATGGAATGATTAATAGTATGGGCTTTATGAATGAAAAAGACTCGTCAAAAATAGCAATGATTTTTTCCACAACTCCTTCTCTGCTTAATAAAGGTGTTTCGGTGGGAGGGGGGGGTGCAAACTAAAAATCCGGGCCGGGCAGTGACTGGGGGGGTGCACGAGGGGGGGTGCAAATAGATCTGCCCTAATTAAACCAGCGCTATCCTTGCCAATATCATGGTAAAAGGAAAAGCCTGGGGGATCAGACACTTGACCTTCATAAATTGTTTCTGAGACGTTCTTTGACTGTCTCCAAGAGTCTTTGTCATACAGCGACCGACCAGTTCTTGCGCCCCTCATGGGCCCCGTATCTGTCAAAAAGCTCTCGGATCAACGGGTAAACAATTCCAGGGGTTGAAATTCTACCTGTTATGATTACATGATTGCATGTTAATTTACGCCTAGAAGCGTCATACATGAACAGCAAAACTATACTGTGCTTACGCTTAACACGTCGAAAGATCCAACTAGAATGTTTAACGACTCACTCTTTGTCATCTTCATCAATCACAAATAAAGCATCGCGCAGCTTCCTCGAAAACGTATTAGCAGGTCCATGTCGTCAAAGTATCTTGATCATATATGTAATCAAGTGTTACGGTCGCGGTCTTGTTTTCTGTTCCACTTCGGCACTATGTCAGAATCACTCCCCTTTTCGTTTGAGACCAAGGACAGAATTAATGTCATCACTAACGATCAAGAGATCATTAACATCATTATGTCTCACTTGACAAACACAAAAAACAACTACATCATCAGCAACATTGAAAGGACAAACGGAACAAGATCTGACGTTGTGCTTGAACCAAAAAGCAAATGCACTCAACTTGCCCGCCTATTATCCTTTTGGAAATCCAGCACAATGTCAACGAGAACTTCATTGAACGGGCGATTGGATTACAGTTTACAAGCTATTAAGCGATGCAGTTGCGAACCATTACTTTTAATTATATGTCCTTCCTCGCTACCGGATACTCTCAAAGACGACTGACTACACAGTTAGCGAGCAAGCAGCTTGTTTCAATATCCTTTGCCGTTTTTGGGCGAAAGAATGTTTAATCGTCTGCAAGGATAGCATTCAGGTCTGTAACACTACAACATCACCAAGCCCATTTGTCGCGCTTGGTCTCTTTCTTATTTATGATGCACAATCGCTCGTCGACACTCGTAACAATGATGGTATCACCGTGAAACGGCTCTTCATGTTGGCTATGGATCACTATAACAGGCTTCTTGGTAGCGAACGCCATTTGATAGAAACTTTGAACCAGACGCTAGAAACACAGAACCAAGAATACCAACGCATATGGAAGCTCGTTGTCAGCAAAGCACCCAACTGGTACTATTGACGAAGCAATTCAAAACGCCCAAACAAGAAATGACGAATGAAAGCGAGAATACAATGGTACTGTCAACGAGCATCCAGCAGTTTCAATGTTGACGTGTCAAGTCGACCTAACAGCGCTTATATCGCAGGCATGGAATTACGATTCTAGGAGAAAAGGGAGGCTTAACGAAAAAGAATGAGCTGGGTAGAATGTTTGTCCCAGGGGAAAGAGGCCGGGATAGTTGATTACAAAAACGCTGATACTCTTCGTATTCAGTTCACAAAGTATATAAGTAAACAACAATCACTCTAGATATCAACCTACTTACACTTTCACTCTTATCCGATCCTAACGTACCATACCCTCTTGTATTAGTCATACCATGACAAAAATTACATATTGCTATACAACTATATTTGACTGCACATATGTAAACACTGGACAGTAGGGTCTTAAATATTCCGTAGCTTATGGATCTGCTCTTGATTACCAGAATATACGCAGCAAGCACCACTCGAGGATCGTGGTTCCTCGGTTCCGACAGCATTCCCAACAGAGTCGCTAGAGATGATCAAGCACCCTTTAGCCCAAACGGTATGATTCAATGTCTGCCGATAAGAATTGTGTAACATACGTGAAAAAAACGACTTCACTGATTATGAAATTGTGCTGCATATAACAATTGCTAAAGGATCATTTCATCCATGCTGCAGTCACATTCTGCAGAAGCATTTAGCTTAGCGGCGATCAATATACGTGAAATTGTATCAGTAGTATGATCCATAAGACGTATTATGCTTGTAATCCGAGAACACTATACATAGTTCTTTTAACCCGATATCTAGAAGGACTAGCTGCTATGATCTACCTAACAATTGGAATGCTACTATAGTAAGCATAACTACCAACAGGCTCAGAAGCTTGGGTGCTGTCATGATATGACGGGTTTCTCCTACAAAAGAGTACGTTCTTAGTATTTATCTTATTCATACTATTCACTGAAGTTATTGTGCTGCAAGTGACAAAAGTAGCATAGGTTTACTAGATTTGGGAACATTTGAGCTCAAGTCTCCAGTTACCTGGGTTACCATTTGAAAAGACCATACAACAGGACCACTTCAACTTGACAACCAGCATTTATAGCAGCTAAGTTTAAAGCTTTAGAGGGAGATTGACCGAGCGGGTTAGCCACTGAAACCCATTCTACCGCTATATACCCGATTTATAACAGACAGCCAGATGTCAGCGTATAAAGGTTTTTACTTGATTTAAAATTCGTGAAATAATGCGGGTGTTACATTAGATATTCCAAGTGATAAAGGGAATAGCGAAGGAGCTTTATGGAATTTAGTGTGTGTGTATATATATATATAGAGGCAGGGGAAAACGATGAGATACGCCCTTTTTTTTTTTACCGTGACGCAGGGTTGTTAGGGGGATTACAGAGTACACGACCTTTTATCAGTGTTCTTATCGGAGCAGGATTTCCTACGACGAACGGGGGACATATACAAAAGCCCACAGTACCCGACGTTTGACCATCCTCATCTTCCATGATCTCCGGATCAAATGCTTGTTCTCCTTCTGTCACAGCAGCAGCCGTGACATCCAATTCTTGACCCTTGATGGCTAATCCAAGATTGATTGCTTGCTCGACCAAAAGCTGGACTTTAGCACCATAATGTTTCCGTACATCTGCTTCAGCCTTGTCATGCTGATAAACGAACGGGAAAGCCTTGACGATGCCGCTGTATAAGTATTTCCAGTTGTTCTGCAATGTCGTATGCCGTGAGCGATGCACGTCGCTATCCTTATCCATCTCCTTTTTAACAACCATGAGCGCAGTCTCTTGACGTAATCGTACGGGGAAGAACGCGTGTTGATCACTGATGTTGTCTTCTAACCAGTACTGTAGCCGATTGTACTCATCCACATTATCGACGCCGGGAAATACGTTCAAATTCAAATTCTGCACGAGCACGTCCATCATGAACTTTTCTGTCAGCATCTGCAGCCGATGCTTGGGTAATGGGCTGCCCATCCCGACAATGGCAGTGTTCAGGTTTAACCAAAAAGTACTGAGGGCCTTGGTAGCTGCCTCCGCATCGCCTCGTTCCACCAGTATGCTCGCCAGATCACGGATATCTTGTTTGAGGTTCTCGATCTTTTCTCCCACGCTGTCAAGGTCGTCACCCGTGGCTCGAAGTGCTTTGAGATACTCATCAAAGTTTTCTTGAAGCTGCTTCATGTCTTGAGCACGTTGCGTGTATTTGGCCTTGAGCGCGTCAAGCTTCTCCGACAAAACCTTGTTGTCCTTTTCATAGTGTTGCTGCTCGACTTGCAGATTCTCGAGAATGCGTTTTTGACGTTCCAGTTGAGCTTTTAAGGGTACCACAGAAGTTACACAAGTTCCTTTGCCGCCAGCGGCAGAACTTGCCGTGCTCCGGGTTGACATGGTCCGTTTCGTGCTTGCGCCAGCTGTAGCCGCCGCCAATGGCACTATCGTGTCTCCTGCAGCAACGGGGGTCGACTCTTTGTTGCAGTTACTACCGTTACAATCTTGCCCTGAGGGTGATGTGATGCTAATGGACGTTCTGTCATCATCTCGGCCGTCTCCTTTTTTATTTTCCCCACCATTCCCGGTCAAATAAAACAAGACATAAATCCCGTTAGCCATGTTTGTCAATTATTTTTTTTTATGCAAGGTTGAATTGGACATTGCATACCTGCTTTGACAGAATTAGAAGTGGTTGAAGAATCATCTTTTGAAAGTGAAGGTGCGTCTTGTTTGGACATGGAAGGTGGTCTTTCGAGCGACGAGCGAATTTCCAAAGGTTGTTGTTGTGCGTAACCATTGTTGACAGTGTCGGTGCTCTTTGTCGAGTCTCCACTACCTCCTCCTCTGAAAGGAATGCGAAGGCTGCTGGACCGTTTGCTGGTTGTACTTTTCGTGCTGTTGACAATAGGCGGTGCCTGATGGTTTTGTTGTGGTTGTTCATAGTTGGAGGAAGTCAATGATACGGAGGAAAAGGACGACGTCAATGAGGATGGTAATGCTTGTTGTTTCTTGGGCTTCTTTTGGAACAGCTTGGAAATACGTTCCATGGACTTTTTCTTGGGTGCGTTGGAAGCTTTATCAGGGTCATTGGGTTGAAGGTATTGATTGTCGTTGGAACCTGCCACGAACACTGCATGTGGATCGTCTGAGCTGAGCATGCTTTTTCTGGTTTTGTTGTTGTTGTTGTTCTGATGGGTATGTATCGGATAAGAAGGTTGCTGATTTGTTTGTGCGTTTTCCCCCAGACGTCCACGCAGCTTTCTTAAGCTTTGTTTCTTTTGAACAATGGAAGAAGAAGAAGTTTGGGCAAGAACGGGAGTCCAGCCCAAAGGGTCGTTGGATGGGGACCAAAAACTTGAAATCCCGCATATAGGGGGGTGGGTTGGCAATGGCCTACTTTCTCCTCAAGGCACCAAAATTCCCAGTCCATACTTTACCAGGAAGCTGTGGTGCTTCTGTATTCCTCATCTGACTTACAGTACAGTATAATTAATTACTTACGTTCTCAGTATACAGGACGACGACTTGAGACTCTTTCGTTGCCACAGCCTGCCAACGCTTCTTTTATTCATCTGTCAAAGGCCCAACAGTAGCCTGCAGTGCGTCATTGCGTTGTTTCAATGGCTGACTCCGCAATGATTACCAGTGCTATTTTCTACTTTGCGTTAGCTGCCGCGTTCCCTTCCTAAATGCCGCTCACAGGCATTGGAAGCGGGACGCCTTCGGCTTGAGGAAGGTGAAGACTCAAAATAGCCGGTTAGATTAAGATGGTTTTCTTTTCATTATTGATGGTAGCTGAGCAACAGTGTTTTGGAAGCAAGAGTTGATTGTTGATACCTTGCAATTACCTATAAGCATGTTTAAACTACCACTTCTTTTTCAATAGGTTCATTAAAAAGGAGGAGTTGCATCGTCTTCATTGACTTCTGTGTAACGTCTAGCAGCGCGTACCTCTTGCTCAGTTCCTCTAGCATAAGTTGAAGGCACAGGCGATGTATTGTGCGCTGCATAGTGCTTGTACAATATACCTCCTATCATGAGGATTAATAACAGTGCAGCTGTTGATTAGTAAGATTTACATCAATAAGTTGCCTTTAAACAATGACACAAGTACCATCACGATAATATCCAGGATGCACGTTTGTGTGATTTAATACAGAGGACGAAGCCGTCTCTCCGATCGCTTTTCTCCAATGGTAGTAGAGGTGGATACGTCCCATCACTGTTCTTATTCGCTCTTTCTTTCCATGGTTCATTTAAAAAGTGGATTGAAGCGTCCTGGAACGGTAGTATGGTTGTAGTTAGCTTTTACATGGTATAAAGCCACACTGGTGTTGATATCCCATAGGGTGTTTTGAGCGTTGAAATAAATAGCCAATGATCCACAAGTCTTTACGCACAATCATACTATTTACGTATCTTTGTATCTATCTTTCAGTGGTTTTTCGACACATGCTTATAAGCTTTCAAATATTGGGCTTGCCCGTTTGTCTACTTGCTATGAAATAGAGGACATATGTTTGTCCCTGCTTATATTCAAACACATTCTACAGCTTATTTAATTTAATCCTGCTGTTACGGCAACACGATTTAACGTTAAAACGTTATGTGGAGATATTTTCCTTCCTTAACACACATCCAGGAACAAGAAGATCAGAGTAAATACGCCCAATGTTGCTGCCTTACGATAGTCCTTGATACCTAGTTTGGATACTGTTTCCGTCTGAGAACCGACGAGAACATCAAAGCGATGATAATCATGATGATAGAAAAGGAGAGATTGTTGCTGCCTAGTCCTATTTACGTACGATATATCCAGTTGAGATTATTGCATCTAGTTTGGTTGACCTTTCCCATCTGATTATGTCCCTCTCATCAGCAGCACCCCTTTCATGTCTCATGTTTGCTTATATCGTTAAGCAAGCAACAGCACATTCCTATACATTAATGCACTATGCTCAACTATGTCCTTGAATACGCGAAAATGCAAGGGTCAGCAAGCTAGATAGACTGGGATTGAGAAGTATCCTTTGGAACAATAAACATTATTGCTTTTCCATCTCGGACTCAAAATCTTTTTCTATATAACGAGACATCTGATGCTAGCATAAGCTACTCCTTTAGCTTTACATGTGAAGGCTTTGATAGGTCTAGTACTAGCGACGAGTTATCAGTTGCATAAATAGCGTTACTACTGGTACTACCACAACCACGCTATATTATTGATTTTAATAACAAAAACTTCCAACAGTATCGTTCCAAATAGTATTCCTTGTACGGTAAACCAGAACAGCTGCCATAAGGCAGAGAGGTAAAAATATCCTTTACAAAGGCGATGATGAAAGTGACAAAGGTGAGTGGAAGAAGCCTTGTTTCTAGTCAGGCAACAACCAGAAGCTGAAAAGTTCTGGGGGAAGGAAGGAATCGCCTGAGACTGAAATACTTTACCCCGTATATGAGAATCCCACACACGAAAAATATACATGTATCCCAGAGGAAAAAAAAAACGCGCTTGCCTTGTTTCGTAGTTCTTTTTAAATTTTAAAAACCAAAAATCGGAAATGTTACCTAACGATCTTTCAAAGTTGCGAGTAGTGGATCTGAAGGCAGAGCTCACCCAGCGTAGTTTACCTGTCAAGGGTAAAAAAGACGAACTCATTGCCCGCTTACAGCAATGGATTAATGAAAATAAAGAACAAGAAGACGCGACAGCAAATGAACAACCTCAAGAAGTAAATGGACAACAAGAAGAACAAGCAGCAACAGAAAAAGAAGAATCACAAGCGGCTCCTCCACAACAACAAGATTCAATGGTATCACCACCAGTGAACAACGTGGAGCCTGAACCAGAGCCAACATCAGTACCGGCACCTGTCGTCGAACAACAACAACAACAACACCAAGCAGATGCCGAGACTCAACCAGCGACGACAGCAGATTCCACTCAACCTGTGGAAGAATCAAAGCCGAAAGAAGCGACCCAGTCTCCAAAAGAAGGATCAAAGGCCGTGGCAGTAGAAGAGCCAATGAAAGAGGATAAACCTGTGGCAGCAGCAGCAGCAGCAGCATCCGTAGAGGAACAGGAGAGCGAGAAACGGCCAGCACCAGCTGAAGAAGAATCGGATATCAAGGGAACAAAGAGAAAGCGACTAGATACAGAAGGTAAGCAATCATAGCAACCAAGCTTATAATTTCATCACCAGTGCTTCGAAAAATATATATAATTGACAAAAAATGTCATACAAAACCTGTATAGCCGAAAAATCGACTGAAAAGCGAAGCAAGGCAAGCACAGACGAGACAACAGTAAGTGGTGTTTTTTTTTTATTTATTTCAAGGAAACCTTTCAGATCAAGAGCCATCGTAAAAAAGAAATGCGTACCGTGACATTGCTAACCCATCATTTGGTTTTTTAGGATATGGAAGCTGTCCAACAGCAACAACAAGACACCAGTGTCACCAGTTCAGCAATATACATCAAGGGCTTTGTACGACCCTTGATAATCAGACACGTCCAAGAGTTAATCAACCAATACGGTACCGTCAAACGGTTCTGGATGGATGCAATTAAAACGCACTGCTATGTTATTGTGAGTTTTCCTTTAACAAAACCATTGCAATTTCCCTGTTTAAAACATGGTATACTTATATATTTTTTGGGGGAAATTTAGTATGAAACTGAGAAAGAAGCAAAAGACGCTTTCGGTGGGATTGACGGTATTGTGTTTCCCCGTGACACCGGACGCAAGGTGCAAGTGGGCGGATTGACACCGGAACAAGCCGAAGCATTGATTGGCCAAGAACAGACGGCTGCATCCAAGGGCATCAAATTGGATTGGGAGAAGGCCATTGCTGCCGTGTGTCGTGGCGAGTCTCTCGAAGCCAACCGTGCACCGTCGGATCAGGTGGAACCAAGAAGACAACGTCTCAGCGGTATTGGTCAAATCACTCGTGAATTACAAAAAGGTAGAAAAGCGACGGCGTTGTTTGTGTGTGGTTTAGAATCGATGGCACATGGAACTAAAAAGGTTTCCTGACAAACGCGTCTTTTCATGTGTTTAGCCGCCACGGCATCTGTGCTTGCACCCGGAAGCGCGCTGCCAGAGGAACGGTCCATTCATTTCGCTCAAACAGATACCTCATCGAAAGAACTTGAACGACAGCTCGAAGCCTCTGCTCCTGCTGCACCTACTGCATCACTCGATGAGCTTTTCCGCAAGACCACTGCCCTCCCTGCCTTGTATTACCTTCCCGTTGCTGAACAAGCTGCCAAACAACGGTTAGAAAAGCTTGATCCTTCATCTGCTGCATAATAGATGTCTTGTCTCTCTCTCTCTCCTCTTTTTCCTTTTCCGTTACCCGAATTGGCATCCTACTAGCTCAATATCTTAGCAAATCCTTTTTTCCATCTATAAACTTTTTTTTAAAATATATAAAAAGTCACATGGGACGATGCATGTGTCATATGTTGCTATAGGGACACACCCTACTATGCTTTCGTGGACCATGCTACAACACTTGTGCGTCTCGGCTTTTACCTGTCCCCTTGTCGCTGTTTTCCACTGATCATTATTGCTTGTTGGACAGTAAGTCGCATATTCAAACTATGGTACTGTTGTTATTCTATTATAGCCTTTGGCTTGCATGTTAATCAGTGCCATTGCAAAAAAGAAAAAGAACGTCACACTGAGCATTGCATTATAGGGATGGAACTGCAGCACTGAGATGCGCACAAAGAAAATTTATTTCGCTGTTTGCATAAACAAAAATTGATCTCCACTCTCTAAGAATGAGCAAGTGCCTTTGTTGCTATAATATGATACCTTTATTTTAAATGATCTGACTAGGAAGCAACTGCACCCTAGCAATCGTTTATATACAAATAGAGAAATCATGCTTCTAATTGTTACGTGTAAGAATACTAGTGGTACATATCGCTTTTTTCAAAGAGACAGAGACGCATACACTACTGTGTTACTACCATGGACAGAAACAAAAAAAAAAAAAAAAACTGTCAAAAAGGGACGTTGTCGACCAGGTTATATATATAAGGCGCCCCCCCTCCCACTGATTATCACGATCTCTAAATCGTGACGGCCGATTCGGACCGGAGTGGCGGAAGGAGAAATTGACATCTTTTCCCCCCCTTTGCAAACCGGTCCCCATCTGTCTTTACCTCCACATCTTTCTTTTTCTTCTTGATACATAAACAACAAAAAATGGCCTCCAACATTCTTCGACGTGGCTTTGCCTCTGCAGCTCCTTCTAATGTCAAGATCGGCTTGATTCCCGCCGATGGTATCGGTCGTGAAGGTATATATTTCCTTTTTTTAATCAACAACAAGCATAGATCAATGCGGGGTGGAGGGAAGGAAAACTGACACTTCTTTTTTAAACGTTAATAGTGATTCCCGTAAGCAACTAAACTACTACTGCAACACATTTGTCACCAGAACAGTGTTAGGAAAACTAAACATGTTAGATACTGCGGTTTTTTTTAATTAGGCTGCACGCACTGTCCTTGAGGCTCTTTCTGATGGTCCCAAGTTTGACTTTGTCAACTTGGATGCTGGTTTTGAATACTTTCAAAAGACCGGCACTGCATTGCCACAGGAAACCCTCGATGTCTTGAAGAACGAGTGCAACGGTGCTTTGTTTGGTGCTGTCAGGTAAAGTAGAGGGATGCGCGGATAGACACAACCAGGAGTGTGTCATGCACTTTCTTGCTGACGATGACGATGACGACGACGACGACAACAGCAACAGGATACTAAATGATGCGCTGTTTATATAGCTCGCCTTCGCATAAGGTTGCTGGCTACTCTTCGCCCATTGTTGCTCTTCGCAAAAAGTTGGACTTGTACGCTAACGTCCGTCCTGTCGCATCGGTCAAGTCGCCTGCATTCCCTGATCAGCGCGAATTGGATATGCTCATCATCCGTGAAAACACCGAGTGCTTGGTAAGAACTTTAACATTTGAGTAAAAGTGTGGGACGGCATAGACGTGTGTAAAAAATTCTCAATGTGGCAGGTTGTAACTGATATGTTTCTATTGTATATATAATAGTACATCAAGTCTGAGCGTCAAGAGGTTGACCCTCAAACTGGTTTGAAGGTTGCCTTTGCTGATCGTAAGATCACCGAATACGCCTCCAAGCGTGCTGGTGCCATGGCCTTCAACATGGCTTTGACGCGTCAAAAGTTGCGTGAACAGAAGCCTTTGGAGAAGCGTTTCTGGAAGGTAAATTGGCGCTCAGGAGAAACAGAGAAAGGATGGGGGGATTTTCTCAAAAAAAAAAAAAAAAAGAAAGTGGAAGGGGCTAATGTATTGTGTTCCACTACTCCGTACATCCAGCAAAACCCACGCGTCACCATCGTCCACAAGTCTAATGTCATGAGCGTTACTGATGGCTTGTGGCGTGAAACCGTCCGTGCTGTCAAGGAACAGAACGCTGACAAGTACAGTGGTGTCGATATGGAGGAACAGTTGGTCGATTCCATGGTCTACCGTATGTTCCGTGAACCCGAGGCTTTCGATGTAGTTGTCGCACCCAACCTCTATGGTGATATCATCAGGTAAAAAAGAGAGAGAAAGCTTTTAAGTTATAAGCGGGAAAAGCGTTATGCTAATGCATGTCGTGCCAATCCCTCCCCCGAAGTGATGGTGCTGCTGCCCTTGTTGGTTCTTTGGGTGTGGTTCCCTCCGCCAACGTCGGTGACGACTTTGTCGTCGGTGAACCCGTCCATGGTTCCGCTCCCGATATCGCTGGCAAGGGTATTGCCAACCCTATTGCCGCCATCCGCTCTGCCGGTTTGTTGCTCGAGCACCTTGGTCACACCCAGCATGCCCTGAAGATGTACGATGCTGTCGATGCTGTCTTGGCTGAGGGCAAGATCTTGACTCCCGATCTCGGTGGCAAGAGCACAACCAACGACGTTGTCAACGCTGTCTTGAAGAACCTTTAAAAGAAACCAATCAATCCATCCCAACCTATTTTTACACACACACACACAACATATCACTTTGTATTAAAACTTGCATTAACCCTTTTCTTTTCCCGTAAAAAGTCCCACCTCTCCCACCCCCCAGTCCTCGCTTCCATTCTATACGACACACAAAAAGACTTGTTGACAAGCTTTTTCTCTGTACAAAAAAAAAAAAGTTAATATATTTCATCCGATAGAGATGTTTTGCTTCTGAGTAACGACATTATTAAAAAAAGAGTACTGCTATCAAAGAGTAGCAGTAACAAAGAGGAGTATATTCGTATGAAAGGCTTATGTATCATAGTTGTCCGTCAGCCCTTCACCACAAATCAAACTGGTCGCTCGGCCATTGACCAGTTTCCCTGGATAGCCAGTATTCTCCTCCATAGTGCCATGACCGTGCCACACCATCTGCTGAAGGTATGAGCGATGGATCTGTGTACTTGTCTTCCTGGAGCTTAAACCACCGTGGTTTCCACGGTACTCCTGCTGCTTCAAACTGTTTACGCCGTTCACGTTGTTTTTGCTCGATCCGCAGTTTCTCAGCATCTGCTTCTTCCACGCGTCCTTTGCATACACAAAAAGATGCAAGACAAGTCCACTTTGAGTATATCAAGCGTAGCTACGTTGGTTTTTTTTTTCTCTCTCCTCCACCTCTACTACCATACTAAATTCCATATATACCATGCTCATAGAGTCGCTGATCCGGTCGATAACGGGTATCTGTTTTCGGTATCTTGTTTCGTTCAATGGCCGTGATCTCATTCAGCTCCGTAGCAAACTGAGTAAATCCAAAATGTCGCGCATAGTCCTTCAAGGTCGGTGGTGTCGCGGTCCACAAAACGGACAGCTGGTTGGGATTGACTTGCTCTGCAAGCATCTCGTTCCATTTGCCTACGACGCGTCGTACTTTATGGCCCGTTGGATCATACGCATGCATGATCACTTCGTTACACTGCTTTGCGGCGCCAAACAAATAGCCACCTGTGCCTTCTTTAAAGGTCACAATCACATACTCGCCCGTCGTATGGTTTGTCACCTTCATTTCGCCCACATGTTCCAAATATTTGTTGCCAGCAATCATATTCCGCAGCCAACTGGATGGTTTCGAGTATGTAATGTAATCCGCATGGCCGGTGAGTGTAACATGATAGGTACCCTCATTGATGAATTCCTATTATTATTATTATTATTATTATTATTATCCAACAGCAGCAAATTAAACATATTTCTAAGGTTGTAAGGGAAAAGTCTTACCATGGATTTGCCCCAGAATTTGCTTCGCACTTTAACACATTGCCACAGTTTGTAGTTTTGAGATTCTGCATGTGCCTATAAAAAGAAAGAAAAGATGAGTTTTAGTCGCTTTTTTGTTTCAGGAATACTAGGAAAATCAACTCACCGCAATCATCAATGGGTTATGACACACTTTTTCAGCAATAAATCGAAAGCCTTTATCGGGCCGTACATTCTCATACGTTTCGTTCATCATTGGATTGAACGGCTGGAAAAGTAAAAAAAAAGAGGGGGGTCAGCGCCCATAAAAAAAAAAAACCATTTTGCTGTAGGTAGAAGTTGATGAGTTTTACCTTGCGACCCATGCGGTATTGTGATGAAGCGTAACCAGACACTGCAAACACAGCGACATGAAGCAACCGATCCAACGAATCCGAAAATCCGGCAGCCTTATCCAACAGTTCTGAATATTCCAATTCTTCACATGCTCGTTGAAGCATACTGAGTGGCTCGTTCATACTGACAGGCATGGCAATCGTTGATAGATCCTTGCCGACATTTTTGCGTATGAAGGAAAAGGCGGATACTTCGTCAGTTGCTGCAGGCGCTGGTAGCTGTAATCGTCGTGTGCATTGTTGTGGATAGGCGTCTTTCATCAGCTCAATGGAGTCGGTCGAAGGTGTACGATCTAACCATTTCTTTTGCTAGTTAACTTTCTCACACTTTCTATCCGACCGATTTCCATACACGGATCTCTATTCCTTATTACCATCATCATATTCGTCATCATCATCATCATCACTATCCTCCTCCTCGGCAATTCGAAAATCGTCCTCGTCCTCATCTTCACCACTCAATAAAATCTCTTCCGCGTCAAAAAACTGCTCTGACAAGGTCGATCCACGCCAAGACGATACAGTCGTGTTGTTGTGGTACATAAAGAGATTGGCTGGGGAAGGTGGCACCGACAAAAATGGCGTTTCTTGTCGCTTCATCACATCAAATGGCGAGTCTTGTCTTTGGACACCATTGTCAAAGGGTGGCGTCGGTAGCATGGTGTCCGTGTCATCTTTTGACTGAATGGTGTGTTGTTGCTCAATATCCCGCCACAATGCTTGCATTTGCATCAGCTCATCCAATATCCGCTGCTTGCTTTCCGCCAAGAAGCCTTGAATGGCATTGTCAGCAGACCTGCCATGGGACGGCACCAGGTCCAGTTCCTCATCCACCCGTCGGAAATAACCGGTCATGTCTGCGAGCAATAGCGTGGCCAGTTTGGTTCCCTTTTTGATGTGTTGTTGATAGTATTGGCTATCACTATTCTTTGTAATTGCTGCTGCTGTTGACGATGGTGGTGGTGGCATGGCACTGTTGTTTTCGTGCATCGCGGTAGTGGTTTCCTCTTGTATTTGTTGCAGAAAGGCCAGCTGTTGTTGCTGACACTCATCCACCGGTGCGGGTGGTGTTGTTCGATAGTCACGTAATGCTTTTGTCCATTTTGCCTGGTCTTCTGCAGTCAATGTCTTTAAATGGTATATCATTGTTCCAGAGTCGATGTGGATCAGGCGTTGTAAAGGATTGATGGATATTGTTGCCACGAGAATCTGGATCGACCCCCGACGAACACTTGCTGGTGATGTTGAGTAGGACAGCACGCCTGATGCTGACAGCTGGAACCATCGTTTGGCCCACCCTAATAATCAGTTCAAAGATGTTGTTGGCTACCAGTAACAAGCAGCCCTCTCTCTCTCTCTCTCTTACCTTGCATTTTCTTGCGCTTCTTCTTCAATAACCAGCCGGAAACAGGTTGTTGCTGTGGATCATCCGATATGGAGAGTCGTGGATTGAATAGATTGGCATCGGCTAATGCAACCGAGAAGCTGAGGACCTTGGGCGTGTTTCGTGAGAATGTGTTGTCTAGACTCCAAACAATAACAAAGAAAGTAATTAGATCCATTATGAAAAGGGCCCCCCTCTAGCACTCCTGTGTTGTTTTGTATCTTTTGTGTTTTATACCAAAAACAAGAATGTAGTTGCCAGGCTCTTGGACGACATAACTGCCTTCCACCTTGACATTGGCTGAAACACAATGCTGGATCGGCAATACTTCAGTTAAATCTTCTTGTTCTTTGAGTTTGACGGATGCTAGTTTCACGCTTTTGGATCGTTGGATGCCGTTGATATGTAGTAGGTGATGAAGTCCTTGAGAAGATGATGACGATGCATTGTTGCCTGTATTGCTCAATGGTTTGTCTGCCGTACTAGTGGTTGCAGCAGCTTCTAAACACATGTGTTTTCCCAGATGAATGTCTTTATATTTCCATCATAGTTAGGAACGATAAAAGACGGGGGTATATGCATCTATATATATATATATATACCATTGCTGCTGCTATTATTAATAATATCATTACAGACGGGGAACAAGTCGCCTACAGACGACTTTCGCCGCTGTTGTTCGTCTTGCTGTTGAAAGATGAATTCAGACGATGACGGAAGACGAGCAGGCCCCAATCGTCGGTACAAACCAAACGCAATGTTCTTTCGCTTGGTCGTAAAGGACCAGCGAATGGCAGTGCCTCTGGAGGGCACATAAATATAGTGCAGATACGAGTCTCGAGGCTGTACTTGGACGACTTCCATGCAACAAGCATAAAAAAGAAGAGGAAAAAGTTTATACAATAAGAAAGAAAAAAGAAAAAAAGGGTTCAAGCAAGTAAACCGAACCTCTCAACAACCCAAAGAAAAAGAGTGCATGACTTGGAGGGAAATTGTGTGTTTGCTGCTGCTGCCAAATTAGTGTGGCAGTCTAAAAATATGTTATGTGTCCCCGACAGAGGCTAAACTACCACCCTCTCAGACCTTAACAACCCCCCCAACAATCCTCTGTGGTGTTTTCTTTGTCATTTTCTTTGATTTTGAATGAAATAAGAAATTTCGTTCCCCATGGCACAGGACTCCAAAGGCCAAACAAATGACCATGTACGAGCACTGCTTCCTAGTGCCCCGAAGGGCTAGAGAACTATCAGCTCTTGAGTGGCTAGAGTCCGTAGACCTGGCAGTATTGATCCATCGCAAAAAAGCTTTGACCCATACCGTGGCTGCCCTCGTATAAAATGATTCTAAAGAAAAAAAAAAAAACTGTTTGCACACCAAACCCCCTCCTTATATAGGCGTCACGGAGTGTGGCGAACGGAGCATAAAAATCTTTTTTTTTTTTTTTTTTTTGTTGCGGATGACTCTGGACTGCTTGTTTCTCCGAGAAAGAGTTCCCGCGTTGAGCTGTGTGTTTGGGCCAGGGTTTTGAGACGATGAGATCCTCCAAAACCATATCATTTTTCAAAGTGTTGATGCAAAGTGGTGTTGAGGAGGCTTCAAAGTGAAGGGGGAGGACTGGATCCTGACTTTATAGCCGCACCCTCAGCTCTTTCTGAAATGGAACAAACGAACCCTTGCAGAATAAGCTAGTGAATCACATGGAGATGTTTAGATTGTAACTTTTAAAACACAGGTCCATAGAAAGCTGTGCATGGTGGCTCTTTATGGAGACTTCAAAGGCTGCTTTACTAGCTTCTCTGACATGCTTCTCTGAGACTGCTTGACTGAATTAAAGATTATCCCAAATTCGGATATTGAGGGAAAAACGAACCAATCAACAAGCTTGCGTAAACGTGCGTATTTAAATATAAAAAATAGAAAAGCCCATTGACCACGTAATATATTGCTACAGTGTGAAATAAGTCGACTAGGAAATAAAAAGGAGGATGTTGATGTTGCTGGTGTGTGTGTGTGACTGAGTGTGTGTGTGTGTGTGTGTGCGAGTGCGTGAGAGTATAAGTAAAATGTAGTGATAAGAGTAAAAACAGGGGCAGGAGATGGATGAGAGGTTGTATAGTATGTATGTGTGTGTGTGTGTGTGTGTCGCTGCCGCCACTTAGATCGTACGCTGTTGGATGACAAGTTCCAAAAACTGTATATTCCGCACAAAAAGAAAGATGCCTGTAAGAATCCAAACTCTTCCCTCGGTGTTCTTCCATGATCCTTCTTCACATCAGCCCCCCAACGTACCTGTTCATAAGTGATCTGGATAACACCATCCCTGTCCGTATCAAAACGCTGGAATGCCATTGTCAGGGCACGGATGGTGGCGCAGGCTTGTACAAAGTTGTCGAAGGTGATGTTACCCCGGCCAAATCGATCAAACTTTTGGATAAGCACAGCAACAAAGCGTTCGGACAAGTTGTAGCCAAACGTCTGCAATGCATTCTTCAATTCCCGAGCATCAATGTTGCCCGACCCATCCGTGTCGAATGTCCGGAAACACCGTTGCCAGTCTTCGATATATCTCCACAGTCCCGTAAACTCATTGAAATCGATTGTGCCTGTATTGTCTACAAGTAACACCCCCCACCCGTCAATAATCCCCCTTATATACACTTTGACCCATCCAACCCGCTCCCTCCACTGTTTTCTTCTTTACCTGTGTCGAACATGGATACCATCATGCGTACTGTTTCAATATTGAACGGTGTCCAGTCACCGTTGATCAGTGCTCGTTGAAGCTCGTCTACCGTCAAAAAGCCAGAGCAGTCCGTGTCGACCGCTTGGAACCAGTACCAGAGCTGGGGATCGGCACCGGGTGGTGGAGGTCGCACTAGGTCATTTGTGTGTGGGTTTTCATCGTTTAGCAACAGCGGATCGAGTCTGTGCTTTTCTTCTACGTAAAGGGTTTTCAAAGAGGGGAGGGAAGGGAGGAGGCCTTACTGGGTGGTCGTTGTTGTTGTTGTTGTTGTTGCATCGGATATCCTGGCGCAGGAGCCTGTTGTGGTGTTTGAGGCGGGTAGCCCTGTTGCTGTGGTGGAGGATATGCCGAATGGGGTTGGTAGGGTGAATTGTAATTGTAAGCCATTGTTGTTGTTGTTGTCGTCGTCGTCAAGTGAGTCAAGTAAAAAGAGCGAAAAGAGAAAGAAGAAGAAGAAGAAGAAAAAAAGGAACCCGGCAAGTATGCGTGTGTGTGCGCGGCCGACCGAGTTGGGAACCAAAAAATAGCTTTGCTATTTTGCTGCTGCGCATGGAGAATCCGCCATTCCTTTTTCGACGTATTTTGACTGAGCAACTTTTCGCTTTGGGGGGCTGATCATTTGACAGTTTCTTTCTCTTTTTTTCTCAAGGCGAGCATCGTTTGTTGTATGCTGGTGATGGAGGGAGGGGTTGGACTGACTTGATTAGCAGCTACAACAACAACAACAACAACAGCTCTTCTTCCTATGCCAAGTCTCTCGGGGCTAAGTTACGTGATGGATCCTTGGCAAACTTATTGAAAGAAAACACTTGGCAGGAAATGAGTGATTTGATAGCCGTTTTGCCATGACTGCAAAACAATTATAATCCGTCAACCGCGTATACATTGTTCCATACACACCCAGCGTAAATAACAAGACTTTGATGGCGCTATACTACTCACGTAGCAGTATTCACTACGCCCATGATCTCATTTCCACTATCCAAAAAGTCCATAAAAGGACGAAGCCTCCACACCTGGAAAGAACGTGTATCACAGCAAAAAGAAACGTAGAAGCTGAGGAAACAACTTGAGTCGCTGGATTCCAAAATAATCGCTACAGCTTTTTTTTATGCCAGCTTCTTCTTTTTTCATTCGCCGTCTCAATCACAGGAGGCTCGTATACTGTAATGCACAACGCCAGAGACTACTTACTACGCAATGCTGAGGCATGTTTGCAATGAGCTTTATCTATGGAAAATTGCTTGTTGTAGCCGAGTGGTATTTTAATCAGTCAATCTAATTATCATCCACGCAAACGAGTCCACCTTTGAAGTTCCAAAAGCAACCGGAACGCGAGCTCTAACACCGACGCGACAGTAATATCATTGCGTTCGCATTTGTTATCCCTTGTTTTATCTTGGATGTAATGCGTCTTTCCGGTGATACCTACTTTTGCTCATCTTGAAGGCTCTCTCCAGCCTTTCATCAACCGCCTTGTCTTAACGTTGTGACGACCCCATCATGTCGATTTTTATTATAGGAAGGCTTGGTGGACATGCTGTTTTCCATTTTTCGGCAATTGCTCTTATTGTATGTTTTTGAGACTTTGTTCCTCAAATGAATAAAGGATGTCCTTTAGCGAAGCTCAAACTTACTCGAAAAAAGCGACGCCCACATTCTACCTTTGGATTCAAAGTATATCAGGTTACAGGCTAACAGTAAGAAATTAACATATCTCAGGAGTAAAAATTTGTTGCGCACCATGCTTAGATCCATTGTGTGGATCAGCAGCTAGTGGCAGATGATTACACTGCTGAGCGACTTACAACAACATGTGAGTCTAGCTATATTGTTAAATTGACAAGGCTCGTACAAATGCCTATAACACGACATTCGTAGTTTTTCTAGAAAGAAAATGTTAGTAGTATGTCTCATGCCATTTACTATAACTTTCAGCGCTTCAACCTTTTCCTTAGTCATCAATCACGGATGGACACGATCTTATAAGCTGGTTCATGCAAGCGACCTCATCAGCACTCCGGGAAGCATGTACATGATATGATAAAGTAAGTTGTGAGCAGCAGCCATATAACAAATATGTACAGATGTATATGAGACACTCTAACTTATGGAAACCAACGATGACTTAAACTCTTTTACGTTCTTTCAAGCTTTGTATGTTTTTTTTTTTTTCAAAAGAAGATTCACACAGCACGCGTTGGACTCCTTGGCGAGAGCCCACAATTAGCAGCAGACGACGACGGCGGTAATTTGGAGTTTTTGATCTTGTTAGCTAAGGTTTTTACTTTTCAACTGTTTGTGAAAAATTTAAAGAATGGTAAGTACGTCCTTCTACCAGATAATCGATTTTCTCCTGTTTAAGCAGCTCCTAGAAAGTAATATCTTTCTGCTGGCTTAGTTTGAGTGCTCCTAGATAACTACTACTGCCAAGTACCTGCTCACAAGGACTGCGAATGAAAAAGTGGCCCATGCAGGGCGAACTACATCTTCAGTATGATCGAACTTGTCCGGGATTTTCCTATCCACTTAACCAATCCAGCTTACCGAAATCGACGGTAAACATACAGTGAGCCTACGACACAATACTCATGTCGAAAACCTTTTGCCTAATGTATCGTGTGTTATCCGGGCGAAGAATATTTTATGAGAAGCTATATATCGGTGATTATACGCTCCAGGCAGCTACAGAATGCATCCGTGATGATGAACGTGGATAATTTGGTTTGTGAACGAAAGAGAGCAAAGATTATTGTCAGACATAATAAAATGGTAAAAAACAAGTTAGACCGGAAAAGAATCAATAGACACAGCTCGTTTGCCATGGTGTCATCCAAAAACCTGTTTAGAAAATAAATGTCGACGAGGGCGTGAATGGGTTGCGCGAGTTTTTTTTTGGCCTAATTCGTTGATGGAGTTGGTCACCAACAATACAGAAACCAATAATATCAAGTTGATAATCAAAGATGTTATCACTTACATGTACGCTTATCCAGTTATCAAACGAACATGTGCAGGCTCTATCATGTACATGAACGTAGAGTATAATATTGACTGCTAGTATCTGCTTCTCCTCAATAGCTTATAGTAAACAGTGGGGCTCGATTAGCTCCGAAAACTCGAGCTTTTGCATAATGGTATCACATCATCATGAATGTATTATTTAGACCAACAGATGAAACCAAAACATGTTGTAAGTCTAGGAGTTAAATGAATATTGCCGTATATAAAGATATTCAAACATTGAGACTTGATTCCGCTTTTTTTGCTTTCTTTCTATATAGCGGGTGAGTTCCGTCCCAAATGCTAACCCGACAGGGGGTGCGTCGTCGGCAAAAGCGTTAAATTGATTTGGACGATGTTTCGAATGGTGTAATTGGGAGAACAAAGATTGCCCCATGCTCGTTAGTAACAAAGCAAAGACAAACATTATCAATGACAAAATCGAGCTTCCTGCGAGCGAGCACAATGAGTCTTTGAACGATGTCTATGTCCAGCAGTACAAGAATATCATTACAAATACCGTGGTGATAGTTCTGTCCTATCCTTCGTTCCCGCTTTAAAGCATCGATTCAAAGATGATACAATCAATTCAATTTGGTATTCACAGCTACTACACTATTGCTAGCCAATTGGTATAAATAGCAGCACCGAATCTTGTTTATAATGGATCGTAAAGTATATCTAAACCTTCTGTAAACAAAATGATGTATTCATTGCACACAAGATCAATCAACAAGCAGCTTTCTTTCAACGTCGAACGCTGGAAGAATTGGAGACAATCTTTGATGGCAAAGTCAAAGGGAACTTTGCTATATACAATACTACAAAGTAAATGGCCGCTCCACCGCACATGAGATTATTTAGCTAAGCATTCCTTTAGTGCCATGCCGACACATATACGTATCACATGGCGGAATTGTACTCGGTCGAAGCACTGCTAGCAAACGACAACTTGATAGCCCACGACGATCTTTAAAAAGTCAAATATCATAATCTCTTCTTACATATTTATGGTGACGATAAGAAGGAGAGGCTCATATGTGACACTCAAAGTAGTAGTAGGCAGCAAAAAAACAAATCACTGTTCAAAGAGCATATTTATGTTCTTAAAGCTATGATTTAAATAGAAAACCTTAGTGCCTGACATGTGTTGGTTAGATGTTATATCGAATTACTACCTTGCTTGTTATTATTGCATAGTAGATGATGGCAACTCATTTTGGTCGTTGTCATTGTGATTTCCAAAGAGAGTGTGCGTGTGAACAGCTAAAGATAAGAGGAATAAAAGGGGATAATGCAGCGGGTGGTACAACAGCATAGCGATCGGCAAATAGTTCAACTTCAAAAATGGAGTCAAAAGAGTGGAGTAAATAGATGTAAATCCGGAGAACCGACTACTTCGTGTTGCACACTTTTCTCGTAACCGCAATCTTTTATTTTGACTAAGCGCTGCAATTACCCAATCGAAATATTTTGTGTTCCTCGGAATGAGTAAGGCTGTTTGCCGAAAAGGAAATCATCGCGACGCATTCTCACGATAGAGTAATTGTAATGAAACTCGTAACGTGGTCAATTACAAAACTCACGGGCCAAATGCGCTTTTTCACATGAAAATCATTACAAAAACAATATAATGGTTTTTTTTTAAAATGGATGACCGCCGCTTGGAACCGACCAACCTAACGTCGTAGCAAAGGATACAAAGAACTCTATAAACCCCAGATTCTCTTTTCTCTCTTTTATCTGTTTTTCTTTATTAAAGTTTCCTCGGACAGTAAACAAATCACGCACACCGCCACATAATACCACCAACAATAACAAATATGACAGGAAACTCTTCTCAACAACGTCTCGGCCAAATCTCGGCTCATTTAGATTCTAACGACAAGATGGGTAAAGTACTGCTGCCACAAAAGTATATGATGCCTTTTTTTTCCATACTTATATATGTAATATATCACTATGCCATGCATTGAAATATAGCTTCCGTGTTTCAGAACGTACCTCAAGCTCCTGCCGACGTTATTTTCAGTCTGACTGCTGGTTACAAAGCCGATACCGACCCAAAGAAGATCAACGTGGGTGTCGGTGCATTCCGAACCGACGCACTGAAGCCTTACGTGCTTCCTGTCGTCAAGAAGGTAAGGCTCTATGGCAAGAATAAAAAAAAAGGACAAAAAGGAATGGGTCAAGACAAGCGAAAACTGATCCCGGAGAAACCTTGTGTGTGCTTTTTTTTTTTTTGACACACCTTGTGCATAATAGGCCGATGCCATTCTATTCAATGACGCTTCACTCGATCACGAGTACCTTCCCATTGCCGGTCAACCTTCCTATACCCAAGCTGCTACCAAGTTGATTCTCGGTCAAGGAAGCCCGGCCATTCGCGAGAACCGCGTTGCTGCTGTTCAGACCATTTCCGGCACTGGTGCTAACCACACTGGGGCTGCTTTCCTTGCCCAATACTACACCAAAAGCCGCAAATGCTATATCTCTAAGCCTACCTGGGGTACAGTATCATTCGTTGAAAGGCATAAAGGGGTGGTTTGAGTATAACACAGAGATGATGACTGAAAAAAGGGGAAACCTTTTTTCTTATTTTTTCTAGCCAACCATCGCAACATCTTTAGCTCGGTCGGATTCGAAGTTGAAGAGTACCCTTATTGGAACCCTGAGACGCGTGGATTAAACTATGCCGCTATGCTCCAAACCATGCGCTCTGCTCCCGCTGGCAGTGTCTTTATTCTTCACGCCTGCGCTCACAACCCCACGGGCGTCGATCCCACGCAAGAACAATGGAAGGGCATTGCCGAGGTGATGCGTGCCAAGGGCCACTTTCCCTTCTTCGACTGCGCTTATCAAGGCTTCGCATCCGGTGATCTTGACCGTGATGCTTGGGCTGTGCGATACTTTGTCGAGCAAGGCTTCGAATTGTTCGTCGCTCAGTCGTTTGCAAAGAACTTTGGTCTCTATGGTAAAGTCAATTAGGGGGATATATAGTATGCGTGGCTGGAAAGACAGTTTGTGGATTTATGAAAGGCCTTCATTTTTTTTTTTTTTTTAGGTGAGCGTGCTGGTAACTTGACCATCGTGGCCAAATCACCTGCCGATGCCGGCCATGTTTTCTCCCAAATCGAAAAGCTCCAGCGCTCTGAAATCTCTAACCCTCCTGCCTATGGCTCCCGTATTGTCGATATCGTCTTGAATGACCCTGCCCTCTATGCCGAATGGAAGGAGAACCTTAAATACATGTCCAACCGAATCATCAGCATGCGTAAGCAATTATATGCCCGTCTTGTCGAATTAGGCACGCCCGGCACATGGAATCACATCACTGATCAGATTGGCATGTTCTCATTCACTGGTCTTCACGGTAATTATTAGGATTGGATTTTTTTTTCTTTCTCTGAGTATGGATGTGGATAGGAGAGAGAGAGAGAGAATAATGTGTGAGGTTTACTCATCATGCAAATCTTTCTCAATGATAGCATCTCAAGTCAAGGTTCTCAAGGAAAAGTATCATATCTATTTGACTGATAACGGTCGTATCTCCATGGCTGGTCTGTCAACAAGCAATGTTGACTACTTTGCTAGAGCAGTAGACGATGTTGTCCGGAATGTACGCGTCTAAAAGCTACTTTTACAAAACAAAACAAAATAAAATATTATAAAAAAAATAGAAACGTCATTGCTATTATTACCTTTATGTGTGTGCAGTATCGTAACCTTCATCTTTATGCTGCATAGTGCACTTATCGTTGAGATTCTTGGACCTTTAGACTTTTCCGCATCGATTTAGTCCTGTTTACGTCGTTTTTATGCAAAGGTGTGATTTTCCAGCGTTTATTCAACGTAGTATATGCCATGATGTAATCACACAGTATTCAATGGCATGTAAACTTCAAGATGGATAATTACTGCTGGACTCTCGGCAATTGTTACTGAGTCAATACTTTGTTAAATGACGTTTTATGTGATATAGCCTCAGCCTCCACGAAAATCATGGTATGATTAAGTAGAAGCACACTACCGAGAGCACGCTATCACACCATAAAGAGTTTTCTTAGACTGATGGCGGTGTTGCTATGCACACTGAATGAAAAAGTAGTGTAAAAGAAAAGCGTGAGCACAGCATGAGTGGTGGCACTCATTGTATGCAGACGTTGCTTATACGCGCGCCACTTTATCTTTTAAAAGTGCAGAGGCAGGAGCTTCTATTGCAGGATCCACGGCAGCCGCTACACTTCATCGACCCGTAAGACATGCTTGGACTATATAGCGAGACGCGAGAAAGTCAACAGGATATAAAGAAGAAGGAGTTGCGCTTTAGAAAGGTAAGGTGAGACACTATTTTTCTTTTTTTCGTTCAGCGAATGAATGACGATAATACATTTTTTTAGATCCATCACAAGATCCAAGCTGTACTACGACAACATCCACTCCCTTTGCGTTTCTGGCACGATACGCTTTCGGGTTGCATTTCTATACATGTATACGTTTCTATAGAGAATTTTGCTCAGAGCAAGAACCCGAAAAAAGAAGACCATACATGATGTATGCACAAAGTCAGTGAGCAAAAACTGTCAATTTGGGGCTACTCACTCACTCTTGTGCTTTTTAACGTGACAAAAAAGTCCCCAAAAAGAGAGAGAGAGAGAGAGAGAGAGCACCTATTTGAGGAGAGTCTGCTGCTGTGGCGGATTGAAGGAGAATTCATCATGCATAAGATGCAAAAGTAAGACCTAAGTAGTGTATTATGCCTGATGACGCCCTTTAGGAATCCTTCCCAGCAAATGGCAGAAAGCGCGCACACACACAACGCTTGCCTGTTTATTAATAATTATTTTAGCTGCGTAACTTGGGTGCGTGGAAGCAGGAGGGATGAGGGTTCGTCAACCCATCATTTTTCTCACCTCTGACTTTTCCCTCTTTCACCTCTTCTTTTATTTTCTTTTCTGCTTTTTTACGGGAAACTACTTGTAATAACTACAACTCAGTAAATAGAAAAAAAGAAAATGCGCGAGGCTATTTCCGTTCATATCGGTAAGAAGAACAAAAGTTGGCCAGCAGCACTGACCATGTACATTCTCGAGACATATAACCCTTTTTTGTTTTAATGCGTTCTTAGGGCAAGCCGGTGTTCAGATAGGAAATGCGTGCTGGGAACTGGTACTTCTTTATTTTTACACTTGCATGAGGAAAGGGGAGGTTGAGCTTAAATAGCTAAATAATGGTTACACCCTATAATAGTATTGTCTCGAGCATGGTATCTCTCCAGACGGTCGTTTACCGGAGGATCGGCCCGTTCAAGATCGATCGTAAGTTCTTTTTTTTTCTCGAGAGATTCCGATAGGGAAAATAGGGCGATCGGGAATCGGGAATTGGGGAATGGAGAGAGAGAGAGAGAGAGAGAGAGAGAGGGGGGGTGTTCAATAACCTGCTACTTTTTATTTATGATACTCGCTGTTTTTTTTACGTTGCAAGAGTAGATTTGAAACTTTCTTCTCTGAAACAGGCAAAGGAAAGTACGTGCCGCGCACCGTCTTTGTCGACTTGGAGCCAACGGTGATTGACGAAGTGCGCACGGGTACCTATCGTCAACTCTTTCATCCTGGTATGTAGTATATATATAAAAAACACAATGGTCCGTCGTAAGACAAGGAAACAAAGAAAAAAGCCTGGTTGTTATGCAAGATACCCAAAGAAAGAAGATATAGACTGTCGTGTAATGATGCTGATGATACCTCCCACTCTGTAAAACTTTAGAGCTCTTGATCACTGGTAAAGAAGATGCAGCAAACAATTATGCGCGTGGTCACTATACTGTCGGCAGGGAAATGATCGATAATGTGATGGACCGTATACGCCGCCTGGCAGACAATTGCAGTGGATTGCAAGGGTTCTTGTTGTTCCATTCGTTTGGCGGTGGCACTGGCTCCGGGTTCGGGTCCTTGTTGATGGAACGGTTATCGATGGACTATGGCAAAAAGGCCAAGCTCGAGTTCAGCGTCTATCCGGCGCCACAAGTATCGACGTCGGTGGTGGAACCCTACAATTCGATTCTGACCACACACGCAACGTTGGAACAATCCGACGTATCTTTCATGGTTGACAATGAAGCCATCTATGACATTTGCCGTCGCAACCTGGACATTGCACGACCGACCTACGCCAACCTCAACCGACTGATTGCCCAAGTCGTCTCATCCATTACCGCTTCACTGCGTTTCGACGGCTCGCTCAATGTGGACTTGGCCGAGTTCCAGACCAACTTGGTGCCGTACCCACGCATCCATTTCCCGCTGGTCACGTATGCACCGATTATTTCAGCAGCCAAAGTCTACCACGAGCAACTCTCTGTGCCGGAAATCACAACCTCTTGCTTCGAATCGAATAACCAGATGGTCAAGTGTGATCCGCGCAAGGGAAAATACATGGCTTGCACTTTACTGTATCGCGGGGATGTGGTTCCCAAGGATACCAATTCTGCTATCGCGACCATCAAGACTAAACGCACGATCCAGTTTGTCGACTGGTGCCCGACAGGTTTCAAGGTGGGCATCAATCACCAGAAGCCCACGGTCGTTCCTGGTGGGGATTTGGCAGAAGTGCAGCGTGCCGTTTGCCTGCTGAGCAACACGACGGCGATCGGCGAGGCATGGAGTCGGTTAGACTACAAGTTTGACTTGATGTATGCCAAACGTGCGTTTGTGCACTGGTATGTCGGCGAAGGCATGGAGGAAGGCGAGTTTTCTGAAGCACGAGAGAATCTGGCAGCTCTGGAAAAGGATTACGAAGAAGTGGCGTCTGATTCCTTGGGCGATTCAGAAATGGAGGAGGCACAAGAGGAGTTTTAATCCCAATAGTAAACAACTTTTATGATTTATACTTTTTCTTTATTATTATTATTATTACTATCATCGTTGCAAAATAAAATAATATAATACATCCGTTTTAGAGAAGATGCACAAAAGAATAAAAGAGAGTAACGCTGAATCAGATTATAGTTTGAGTTCATTATGCAGGTCGGTCGTAAGACGGACGAACATTAAAACCAGAGGTTGCCAGAAATGCAAATGAATAAAAAATCATCATAATCAACGTTACTTTCCTCCTTCCTCAATGCGTATCTTCCAACACCTCACCAAAAGAACCAAACCACCAACCAAACAACTGTAGACAACGGGGTTTTACAAGGCATAAAAAAAGCACAAACCTTTATTGAAAGAAACTAGTGATAACAATAAAGAATGGAAGGTCGACTTGGCGCCAATTCCCTCATGAACATGAACATACCTGAAAAAAAAGAAGGGTCAGGAAATTGATGCTCTTGCGACTTGAAAATTGCACTACTACCCACCCTCTTTTTTTTTCTACACAACTTTTTTTTCAGTTTCAAACATCTCTCAGCACAAGCCACCCAGATGGAGAGTTTTTTTCTACTCCTGTCCAAGTGACTCTAAGTCGGCTCTTCCTAAATTGATGTTTTCTTTCATCCTGTACAGTCATCCCTCGCTCCCTGGGTTCCAGTGGGGAGAAATACTACATACCTTTTTCAGAGCTTTCTTGTTGAAATAAAGGAACTTGCCACAAAGAGAGAGAGAGAGAGAGAGATCTGAATAAGCAAATTAGAAACCAAAGTCAGTTTTCTAAAGCCAAAGAAATATACATTCAGATATACAGTTGGGCTCTTGAGCGAGTTCATCAGACATCCAAGGAAGTGTTGATCCGACAGCGAAGTTCCAATGAACCTCTTACAGAGAAAACTGCGAACACGGGATTTCATCATCATCTGAACCTGCACCCAACTGTACGCGCCAAAGCAAGACAAAAAAATTGTAGATAATACACACCTCTTTATGACAAGCAAAGGACCTTCTTCAAACAAGACAAAAGGAAAAACTAAAAGTGAAAAAAAAAACTGTAAAATAAAATGAGTAACAAATTCCGAGAAAAAAAAAGTTTTTTTCATTCACAAAAAGTCACACACCATGCCCCCACCAAAAAATTTTTTTTGTTGTTGTTCAGTTAAAAGTATACTGGCAAGTATGCATCTGTGTCAGCAAACACAGAGATTTTTCACCATGGTCGATAAGATATAAAACGAAGAGCACCCCCCGAAGAGAGCGATTCATCATAACAAACAACAAAAAAAATAAAGAAAATTTTCCCTCTTTCCACAAAGCCATATAGATATATGAAAGAATAACATACCAGTTGCAAGTTTATTTTGTCATTATGAAAAAAACGAAAAAATAAAATCAAGCACAAAAGAAAGAATATTTTGAAAGAAGATGGGCGTGAACTGCTTATTTATAGTTTTTTTTTCTCAAGCGCCGGAACGAGAAAAAATTTTTTCTCTGTCAGTCACTTGCTGGAAACGCGTGGAATGCAAGAGAGCCCTGTCAAAAAAAAAAAAACGTCCCATCAATTACTTGTTTCACTATGCCAAACATATGCGAATTAACAAGTGTGCTTTTTATTTGAAGTTCAGAGATTCAGGTACCATAACAACTTGTACTACATGGTTGCTATGGGGATAATTGAGGGTTGCTAAGACGAGGGAAAATGACATGGTCGTCGTCAGGGGGATTTTGTTGCTATGGTATTTTGACGGAGGGTTACACAAAAGAAATTTTTTTTCTCCTTTCATGAGGATGTAGAAGGTTCCGGTGGTGGTGATGATGATGATGATGCAACCATCAACTTGGCTTTTCGTTGCTCCATGTATTCAGCCATTTTTTGCTTGCCCAAAGTCTCATAACAAGGTATTAACTGATCATAGGCATGAGCAAGCGAGGTCGCATTGCTGTCGCGATCTTTTTCCCATATCTTGACAGCCAAAGTCAATGATGCTTCACATTGGACCCATTGTTGGGTTTTGAAATACGCGTCCGCAAGTTGTGCGTGAGCTTGGGCTCGTACGGGGTCGAGTGCTGTTTTTTTCTTGTCTTGTGTCTGTTGATTGTCGACAATTTGACAGATTTTGGCGAGGTACGGAATACTGCCCTTGACATTGCCTTGTTGTTGCATTTGCGTCACGACTTGGCTGAGCACTTTGAGCTCCATTAGACTCGCTGGATTAATGTAGTGTGATTGTAAATAATGAGGTGATGTTGTCGCCATGATCTTTCTTTTTCACTCTTTTCTCTTTGTGTTAGTTTGTATATATATGTTATCTGAAAACAATATTGATAATAATAAAAGAAAAAAAAAGTTTTTTTTGGCAGTTTTGCAGTATAATTTTTTTCATACACAAAAAAAAAGTATAATGAAAATGTTTAATAACTACTACCAATAATGTAATGTCAAGCCTTCAATCGTTTCACGATCGTTGGTAATGGAGGCAATCACGCGATACTGAGCCAAGTTGAATTCCTTAACAGCTTCTTTAGAAATGACGGTGTGAGGTGCCGTGTGTCGCGTACTGCTTTCGCTGTAAAAGGACATGTACGTATCCATCTCGTCATAGTCTTGGGTAAACGTGATATGCTTTAGACTCGGTAATATAGCGACCAAATCCCTCAAAAACTGGATAGGCGTTTCTGTCGGTACGTCATGGACAACGAAAAACTCGATGGGGCATGGAACAGCCTGTCCATTACTGACGTCCAGCATGGCTTGTGCGACGGGCATGGAGATAGCGAATCGTTTCAGTGTTGTATTCGACCATAAACTCTTTGCAACATGGCGTGCTGAATCTACATCATCTTTGCAAAGATAACCGAGGTCCAAGTGACGGAGATAGCGTGCGCTGCGACCGACCAAGAATGTTTCTGCTGTCAATGCGCTGCATGCTGTTTTCGCTAGACTGAGGTATTGCATGTTGATGTTAAAACGTGCCATACTCGCCAAGCCGGTATCGGTCACATACGCACATCCGGTCAGATCAACTTCTTTCACGCGAATCTTGCCAAACTTGGCCAAAGCCATCAGTGAACCATCATTGATGGTTTCATTGTATCGTACCGAGACAGATGCCAGTTCGTCACAATGGTCTGCAAATGCGGCCAATCCGCGTTCTCCACCAACACCTGCACCTGTACCAAGCGAATCCAATCGAAGATGTTGTAGTTTGGGTAATGCAGGCGCGAGCGCCACCAATAAATCGTCCGATATATAGTCACAAAACGACAAGTCGAGTGCGCGAAGATGCGGCAAACACCACCACGCTGTCTCTTTGCTGTTGTTTTTTGAGTAGGATAACGAACTTACGGAGAAAAAGTTGGTTTTGGACATGTTGAGGATCTGCAGATTGGGTGTATAGCGTATCAAATAATCGAAAAAGTAAGGTCGAACATTTTCATAGAGCGATTCTTCCAGTTCGGACAGGTTGAGGTGGGTGACGAGCTGGCCAACCTCGATGGGTCGAACGTGTGGTAAGAGATCGATGAATCGGTTGAATAGGTGCAGTGAGCTGTACAGGTACCCGTCGTGGAACGTAGGGACTCGCCACAGTCGTTTGTTGCATACAGTGTTGAAATGGCGACTGACGAGTGCGCATTGGGCGAGTGTTTTGGAATCAAGATGCTGCACAATGCAAGGTTCGAATGCTTTGTTGAGTTTTTCAGTGGTTCGTTCTTGTTGAAGAGTGTGGTCAAGAGCGACACCGTCAGTGAATATGAGCGGGTCGAACTTTTGTACATGCGCCCAGTTGTTACTATGCATGATTTTGTGCGTTGCGGTCGCTTAAAAAAATTAAACAAAGAGAAAGAAAGAAAAAGTGTGTGTGTGTGAGGTGCAAGGTGCCAGAAAGAGTTTTTGGCTATTTCCCTCTCTTTTTCTTTCGTTTCCAAATCTTTTGCTCAGCATTATGGATCAGGTGGGGGTCAAATTGCTTATAGATACTGTGTACGTGTACATCACTTTTGCTCAGCATTGAAAATTCTAGAGCACTACGACAACGTTACACCAAACTTTACCTGGTTCAGGAACGATTGGCAAGAAAAAGAAGAGCCGCAAGCCAAAGTTTTCGCCAGAGGAGCGTGTCGCACTTGAAGAAACGGCCGTTTTGGAAGATAAGGTCGGTCGGCTCACCCAGGTCAAGCGATACATGCAAAAGGTAATAAGCCATTGTTTTTTGCTTTCCTCCATACTACCGTTACAACTCATCAATTCTCCCTTTTTAAAAAACCAATTGTGGCAAGGGAGAGGAAGCAGAG
Source organism: Zychaea mexicana (assembly GCF_025766255.1). Classification (NCBI taxonomy): domain Eukaryota; kingdom Fungi; phylum Mucoromycota; class Mucoromycetes; order Mucorales; family Lichtheimiaceae; genus Zychaea; species Zychaea mexicana. Next base: position 43,097 of record NW_026516824.1, on the reverse strand, counting down.
CTTGAAGAGCTTGTTGCACATTGGCGATCAGTATGCCAGGTAAAACTCTTTTTTGTTCGTCATCATCTAGCAAGAAAAATACTACCAACCATAAGCACTCACTCGCTTTTTATTTTTGCCAAAAAAAAAAAAAGAATATCACAATGGAAATCATATGTGTCCTTGGTCCCGATGACGCTCTCTTTCAACCAACGATCCAATCAGCCGTTTATTCGTCATGGGGCTATGATGACGCAGCACCAGCAGCAGCAGCCACTGAAGAGGACGGAGGATACGAGCGTGAGCTGTCATCGCTTGAGCAGCCTACCACTACTAGTACCAGTACTGACGATTCGTTCGATGACATGAATTGCCGCCGTCGCCGTCACGGTGGTCGAGATGACAGTGACGAGGAAGAGGAGGATGATGTGACAAGACTACTCGCCAAACTGCACATTGATCCGGAACTTATCCACTATTCACCTGAAAGAGGAGAATTCTACTGAATTGGAGTAATATGTGTATCTGTTTATTTGCTTTACAAAAAAAAAAAAAAAGACATAAAGAAATATGTATAGTGCGTGTTATAATAAAATGCAGATGATGATGTGTACGTGTGTGGTAGAAGAAGAGGGTATATTCCACTTTAGATTTTTCTACAGGATCAGAACAAGAAGAAGGGTGAAGGGGAGATAAGAAGAAGGAGTTGTATGGATAAAAGTTACATTTGCTTGCTACGACAAACACAATAAAAAAATAACAAAAATACTGACAATAAGAATATAGTAATAGTAATAGTAACAACAAGAATGGCAGCGTGCTATGCCGGTTTTTTTTAAACGTCGTCATCGTCGTCGTCGTCATCATCATCTTCGTCGTTATCTTCTCTATCGGTGTCACTGTTGTCTGAATCATGTCCTCCAGCTGCTCCAAAACTGCGGATCCGGGTAAGCACGTTACCAATGGCAGAGGCCGGCTGTTGGCTTCCAGCCGCTTCTTTAGCAGCAGTAGCATCGTCATGATCATGCCGGCTTTCAAAATCACGACGACCATAGAAGGATCCGCTGTAGACCGAGTCTTGTGCTGCTGCCTGTGAGTGTCGCGTCGATTGCTGTCGTGTGATGGGTGACATCCAAGACGAGTCAAGCATATGATTAGGCGATGGCGATGGTGGTGGTGATGATATGACTATCGGGGCTGTTGTTGTTGGTTCGCCAATAGGAATAGGTGTTGGTGGGGTGGCACGTCCGTTCATGGTCGTGTCACGGTTGTTGTTGTAGTCATCAGCATTAGGAGGGAGTCGAATGTTACCTTCGTCGTTATCGTCGTTGGGATGTTTGACAGTTTCACGTAGCGCAAAAGGAAGTGGAATCTCCTTGATTGCTCGATATTGACCGCAGTTATTCAAGTGCTATATTTTGTGTTAGTCTTTCTCCATCTTTGTTGTGATTTTCGTGTCACAAATGCTTTACCTCATTCTCGAGCCGGAAAACATTCCATTGGATACGACGACATCCTTCCAACAATGCCAAGATAAATCCAAGAATCGCTCCGTTTAGACGCATCCGTACAAAGTTCAAGGTCCATGAGAATCGTAGACAGACATCAAGAATAGCTGAGACATAGTAGATCCATCGTTTGAAGACCAATTCGTCTCGTAAAAACAAGTGTTGACTGTCTGGCTGGAACAAGCCCCAGTCCATTTTAAGGTCCCAAGTCGATGTATAACTTGAGTTGAAAATACATGTCAGGATAAAGACAATGTCCATTCCTCTACCGGCTATTCATTTATAATGGTGTTAATGGCAAACCATACTGGAAGAGTTCTTTCTGACTTACGATGGATTCTTCGAATGGCACCAATAATCGTGGCGAGGATACTACTAGCATACTTTGCAGCATTGGCCAAATGGACCTTTTCGTTCGAGTCTTTGTAACGGCGTAAGCATTGCAATAAACGCCACCAAGGAGGAAGCGAGGCGATCAATGGAGTATACCACATTAATGCAATATTACACTGTGTTCCTAGTTGAAGATAAGAGAAAAGACGTCCGTAGTTTAAAAGGTTGTTCTTATTCCATATTGTATGTGTGTGTGTGTGTGTGTGTGCGTGTAAAATAATAGTTTTGCTTATTACCCAAGTCTGTCCATTGCCAAGAATAAGCACAAAAAAAGTACGACAAGGTCCAAAATGAATATGCAAGACTGTTTAACTCGTCGGCAATGAAAAAATCACGGAACTCGACTCGGAAACAGCCGCTCAAGAAAATACGTCCCTATTTGCCAATATCTTTGTTTAGAAAACCGGTTTTTGACACACACACACACAAAAAAATAACAGAATATCTAGTACGAACCAAAGCGACACCGAGCCATTTGCGAGCCGAGCAATACAGAATATCGAACGGACAGAGCATGATAGCAACCAGGATGACGAATAAGATCAGCGGACATAGTTCGGACTGGATGGATGGCGCAAATATTTGGGAAAAGTCAATGTACATGACGACCGCTTCTATCAATAGCATAAATGCTGGCAGCTGAAATTCATAGAAATTGTTTGGGGGGGGGGGAGGGATGAGATTTATGCAATGCAACATCACGCGCGCATTCATTATTGTTATTGTTAGAAAGAGAGATGCTTCCCCCCCCCCAAAAAAAAAATAAGGCACCACTACTTACTTCTCCGAACTGATGATAATTCAAATTATGCCGTGGGTCTAATTCAAAAATGAATTTATAGCTTATGCGGCTGCGATGCCATATAATCAGATTGGCTGCAAATCCCAGGCAGAACAAGATGGGTAGCGCAAAGCAAGCATAGATCTGGAGATTCATTTGGACATTCGGAAGTTGTTTGGCGGTCTTTGGATCGAATCCTGCACAAGCAAAGCATGTGTGTGTTGTTAGCATGACTACATAGAGTGTGCTTCTTGGCGTATATGTATTGATAACAATAAGTGGGATTTTCGAGGTGCATACTATAGAGCAAATGGTAACATATATTTGCAGCAGCTACACTTACCTAATTGACACGCTCGCAATAAGAGAATCAATGCCATGCCAATGTACAGGCCAATACGCAGCGTCGTCGAATTATAATCCTGCATGTATTCGGTAAGTCAGGGGGGAGCTTTAAAAGACGGGGTTCGAGATTTACTAACATGATATATGTTGCATAAAAGGGGGCGGGGGGCGAGCGGTGGTGGTTCAGTTTTATTGTGTTACCTCTTGCTTTTCAGGTACGCGCAGTTTACGCATACCTCGACGACGATGGCCGTCCGCAAATTCGTCAACGTAAAGTGTCTATCGTGATGGAACAATTAAGTGTTCTTTCTTTTCCTAGAAGTGCCTCTGAAGCGATAACTAACAAATGTACCTCTGTTTCCTTAATGTTACTATCCAGCTCGCTGGATGTGACCCAGTGATACTTTTTTAACCGTTGCAGGTATAATTGACTTGCTTTCCAGCCAGCGGTCTAAGACGCGTGTTATATATATATGTGTGTGTGTGTGTGTGGGTGGGTGGGTGGCCATAGTGGCAGTATAAAAGACACTGGTTATGGAAAATACCTTGTCAAACTTTTTAAGAATCTTGTGGAACCCTGTTTCATTCAAAACCTGTCACCCATTTAGGATTCCCTTGTTGTTAGAGAGACAGAGAATGCAATGTCACTTGTTAAAAAGACATAGACTGCCACTTACTTTGTACGAGCGTAGAAATTCTAGACTGCGGTAATATTCTGTCAGTGCCTTTTTTAGTCTGCTTCGAGCAACCTGTAACAACAGGGCAACAATGACAATAGAAGCGCTGATGTCAGTTATTGTAAATAAACAACAAATATATGTCTGTTTTTGGCTCAAAGGGGTTTGAGACATTTACACTGTAGCTGACATGATGATCGGCGGAGTAGTCTATAGTGGATGACACTTGTGGCAGTTGCAAAGGAACCATTCCGTTGCCGGGTTTGTTGCGATGGCGATTGAGCCAGTCAAACCAGCTCTGATGCACATCCTCGCCTCTGAAGCCGTTTGGTAATGGAATGCCATATCCGTTTTGCTGTTGCTGTCGACTCGGTTGGTCTTCTGGGTTCTACCATAGGATAGGAATTGGTGGTGCATGACAGTTAGTCATAGTTACTAGCTGGTATTAATAGAATGTGTATCTCTTTACCGGAATCTCAAGCAGCCGACGGCCATACTCGGCAATCAATTGCATTTGAATCTTGAGTGCTTCTAGTTTGGTCCTGGCTTCTTTCTCCTTTTCTACATATGAAATAAAAGAAATTGGTTTGTTTGTTAAATGAAAAAAAATCTGTCTTTTTTTTTTTTGTGCGGGTTCTCGGGATTGCGAGTAGAAAAAAAAAAGCTTTTTTTGCGCTTACCATCATAGAACCTTGACACTTTATCCAATTCACCATTCAAAATGGCAAAAAAGACACGTTCGGATTCACTTGCATGTAGCAGAGCTTCTTCTAATATTGACATTGTTGTGGAGCTACGGATCGATGCTAAAAGAGTAGTAGTAGTGGTGATAAAGTTAGGCAACACCTCTTTTTTACTTTTCACAGTGCAGCTCGATTTGGAATTATTCGCCAACTGTTTATTGTATAGTTTTATAATTCTAGCATTTTTACCTGTCTGTGAGGGGACACGATACAGTTCAGTATCGTCATTGTTGAATCGAGACGATATTCTTCGAATGAGTGATTGTGGAAATGACTGGTGTCGATGCAATGGCGGGTTCTCGGAGAACCATTGCGAATTGTTTGTCGCAAAGTTCCAAGGCCACCGCCATTCGCCTGTTGCAGCAGTGTCTGTTTTAAAAATGGCAGGCCGAGCAATGATACCCGGTTCAGGGTCACTGTCCGGGTCAACGATGCCCTGAAACGTATGGTCGAGTTCTATAGCCGCTTTACGTTCGTTGGTTTTCCGGAACTATGGATCAAAACAGAAATTGATTTTGATTATTTAGAAGCATGTAATAATTAGAGAGAGAGAGAGAGTGTGTGTGTGTGTGGGGGGGGGGTGGAAGGACCCGAGTTGCTATGGTTACGGGTTAGCTTTTTTCTTTTACCTTGTCAACAGCCTTAAGTCGCTTTTTAAGACCCTTATAGTTAATATAGGCTTTTCTCCATTCTGGTATGCTCTCGCTCTCAAGGTACTTTGCAAATTTCATGACATGAAAGATAGAGGTTTACAGGGGCAAAAAAGAAAGAATGTATCTTGTATGTGTGTATAGGATGTTGTTTGCCCTGTATGCGTGGAGAGAGAGAGAAAGAGATGCAAAGAGAGAGAGAGAGAGAGAGAGAGAGAGAGAGAGAGAATGGAAAGAGAGGCCGGGCCGTTTTCCCTTTATATGATTTAGGCCCCCGCCTCGAACAAAAAAAAGTTAAAGAGGGCAAGAATAAGAAAATAAGATTGTAGTACGTAGTAAGATGACGGGTGTCTTTGGATTTGTTGGAAACTGAACCTACCATGGCCACACGTGGTCACCATTCAGTGCTGTCATTGCATCAAAAAAAGGATTTTGAGTCGGCATGCGCGCTCAGGGGCTTGATCAGACTCAAGCTTTTTTCTTTTGTGTCTATTTTGTTTGTTGTTGTTCTTGTGTGGTGCGTGTGTTTATATATACAAGAAGATGTGTATGAACTCAATCAAAGAAGGGCAAGAGTCATCTGAATCCTTTTGCAGAATCAGTTGTGCCACACAGGGCACCAGCAGATACATTATGCCTCCCCCCCACCACCCCCATACAAAGGTCGACCTTTGTTCACTGTCCGCACGTGAGCTGCCGATTTCCACATCCATCGTATAATTTATCGTGCACCCATAGTGTCATTTTACGCTTCAATCAGTTCAAGCTAATCTCTCTGAAAGAAATAGATCATCATAGGAACGCGAGCAAGTTATCCCCACTGGTTCTCATGTGCTGCCATTTATCAGACTGTGGGGGGGAGGAGAGCAGCAGCAGCAGCAGCAACCAGCTTGTGACTCCGTCAAGTGCGCGGGCCTGATAAAATGCCCGTAATATCGACACGCTTTTATAGTGTTCTACACCTTGACCAGAATGCCAGATCTTGTATTTTACGACAGAGGAGAACGATCATTCTTTAGAAAAACTCGTAGTAATGCCATTGTGAAACTAGTACGAGAACGTATGTAACCACTCAACCAACCTCATTCTGTCTTTTCATTTCTTTTGCTGACTCAAACCTTGGGGAAGAGAAGCTGATCTACATGTGTATATATATATATTAAGAATATATACGCGGTGACATTCCTTGCATGTCCGAACATTGTCCGGCAACGCCCCCTTGCCAACGAACACTGGACAACAACAGCACAAACGATCCGAAACATGAAGGATTCTTAAGTGCTGATGCAGACCATTACCTGATCCCTGACATGTCGGCAAGTGTCCATAATTGTGGGGGGAGGAGGATGCCTTACGGGGGGGGGGGGAGGGGGATGTGACGCGATGAGAGAGAGAGAGAGAGAGAGAGAGAGTTGTGTTTGATCTTATTGACGCGGCTTCCATCATTGTTCTCTCGTTACCCCCACATCGTATACATAAACGCACAACGCAACAAATTACATAGATTGTCATGAGGTATCTGGAAATCTTGGAGCAAGAAGAAATCACAGGCATTATTCTAAGCCAAACCATCATCACTTCGGTATACATCCATTGTCCAAGCAAGTTAATAATAGCATGCGACGAGTTCTAATATATATTTGTTACAATCGTCTCTAGCTACAACAGCACGACAAGACGCGAATGTATCGCAAACTACGCCAAATTATCAATGACACACGACGTAACAGTGTTGTGTTTTACAACGAAGTGTTTGCAGACACCCGTGTTCCACGCCTAGCAGGTGAAACAGCTGCTGAACGTGATTGGCGCGCACTGTGCAAAATGGCCGATTGGTACAGCACCCATCTCGGAAAGCCTATCGTATTGCTTTCCGAAGTGTTTACAAAAACAACGAGTCGTGTCCAGAAGCAGCAACATCACGATGATGACGAGCAAGAGAATGGTCTACTCTGTGTTCGCACCATGAAACAGTACATTGACCAGTATTGGGGAGACCATGCGCTATTTCAAAATTTAGCACAGGTTTTGGCTGAGGCTGTTTTGGAAGATGACCTGGAACGGATCCGGGTCTCGTCTGCTGCTGTTGGAGGAAAGAAGTCGGAACCGGCCGTGTCTGGCTACACAGAGGTACGCTAAATAGCCTTTTAGAGTAATCGTATCATTGCGCTGTAATTTATATGCTATATGGGATTATAGTATAAACCCATGGAGGAATTGGAGGCCGGGATCAAGTCGTCAAGGTACTTTTCAGGAACCCTGAGATGTAGATCCGGGACGCGCGACATGGGTTATGTTAATGGAGGTCAAAAACTCGAGAAGGATATCCTGATTGTGGGCTCGGAAAATACCAACCGCGCAGGTACTTTCTTCTTTGCAGGAATTATGATGCACATGCATTAGCTGCAGATCGGGGAGATCATATTTGCCTAAAAATTATTATTTCTTTCTGGTCAGTGCATGGCGATTTGGTGGTCGTGGAGCTATTGTCAGAAAACAATTGGACAACAGCTTCCAGCACGATAGCATATGGCGGCGGCAGTACAGAAGATGGTAATGAAGAAAAAAACAACAGTGCCGCCCCCCACACGGGGAAAGAAGGGTTGGGGGCCATTGTTGCATATATGTATGTGACACAATGATCTAATAGCAGTTTTATTAAAGAGCACGAAGAGACACGGTTAACAAGAAATGCCAATGTAACGCATCCGACGGGTCGAGTGATTGGTATCTTGAATCGCAATTGGCGATCGTATGTTGCGACACTACAGGAGGATACACCAAGCAACGGTCTTTTCCATCTGGCTATTCCTTTGGACTCGGTGATTCCCAAAATCAGGATCCGCCACCATGATGTAACGTTGATCCAAAACCAACGTATTGTTGTTCGTATCGATAGTTGGTAAGTAACAATAGCTCCTTGCACTGTCAATTTCAACTCTTTGTCTCTTCTATCACTGTATAACAAAACACTCTCAATTTTGGGATAAATTTGTTCTATAGGCCAACATCATCACAATATCCCAATGGTCATTATGTTCGCTCTTTAGGTAAAATGGTGTTGGGGGAAGATAAAGCAGGAAAACACATAAACAAATCTGGAAACCTTATAGAATACACATTTCGTTTTGTTTTGTTTATTAGGTCCCATTCACCAACTGGACACTGAAATCTCGGCCATCTTGGTGGAACATGGGATCTCTGTATCACAAGCCTCTCAAGGGTTCAGTGAGGCTTCGCTTAAAGAAATGCCTGAAGATTCTTCTCTGGCGCCATGGAAACCTGAGCCGGTAACACACATGCAAAAAAAAATTAGTCTGTTGATGGTTCAATAAGGATATATTGATCAATATGAATATAACTTTAGAGCGAGGTTTCAAGGCGAAGGGATTTACGATCACTAACGGTATTTAGGTATCTGGAAACAAAAGCAAAAACAAAGCTTAGAGAGGAAGGGTCACATTATGTATTTTCATGCGCATTAACTCTTAAAAATCCTGCATTACTAAAATATAGCATCGATCCACCTAACTGTCAGGATATTGATGGTAAATTAGCAAGCAAGCAGCAGCAGCATACTATACTTGAGAAGATTAATAATTTTTCAAAAATATGACAATAGATGCACTATCGATTCGTGACCTGGAAAATGGACAGATAGAATTGGGTGTCCATATTGCTGATGTCAGTTATTTCGTGAAAGAGAATTTCCTGACGGATCTCGAAGCACGGTCACGGTAACACATAGAGACAGAAAGGAATTTCTTCTCAAAAGAATGACTCGGTAATATTAATATGGATAGTTTATTGTGTTTAGCGGAACAACAGTCTATTTAGCGGATCGCCGTTTTGATATGTTGCCATCTGTTCTCAGCGAAAGAGTTTGTTCGCTTCGAGAAAATGTGGATCGTTATGCTGGTAAGAGAGAGAAAGAAGAGCGGTGACTTTATTTTGAGTAAGCAGCAGCACTGGTTTCTTTTGGTTGACATGCTAAAAATAATGATAATGCGAATCTGTTTGTACATACATATAGTTTCTGTATTATGGACATTGGATAGTAAGACGTTCGAAGTTTTGGATACCTGGTTCGGACGGACACTTATTCGCTCAAGTTGTGAAATGGAGTATGAGCAAGCCCAACAATTCCTCAACGGCGAGACTACAGCAACCAACCTAAGTGAGAAATAACCTGTGTGGTCAAATCTTATTTCATTACCGAAAAGATGTTTGTCCCAACTAAACAGCAACCCTTGGTTTTCCTTGTCCTAGCTGCTTCTTTATCCAAAAAGCTAAAACCATCCGTCGAAAAACTTGCTACCGTTCTAAGAGCAATGCGGGTAAAGTTACTCTTCATTTTTTTTGTGTTCTTTCTTCCAACAGCATCTACTGATAACTGTGTTATAAACACTTAAACATACGTATCTTTAGCAACAACGTCTAGCCAAAGGTGCTCTTGAATTGGAAAGTAGCCAAGTCAAATTCAAGATTGGCGACAACCATAACATCTCTGATATCAATATCCTTTTTTTTTTTTACAGAAACAAATTCAACTGCCACTGGCAACGTGTTTCCTTTTTATGCTCACTCAACTCCTTAACCATTGTCGTTTTCTTTTTTTACTTCCCAAGGATGGCTTAGAGATCCACGGTTTAGTAGCAGAAGCCATGATTATGGCCAACTCTTACGTCGGAAAACGTATCTATGATGGCTTCAAAGATGCAGCCATCTTGCGTCGTCATCCTCCTCCTAATGCTGGCCAGTTTGAAATGCTAGTTAAGGCTGCTCAAAGCAAGGTAAAGTAATCAACAAGGCAAACTTTATGCATATATATATGTATCTGATGGTATCGCTTCCAAACCTTTCTCTTGGCCCTCAACGGCTCCCCTCTCCTAAAAAAAATAAAACAGGGATTCAATGTGGACTTTTCATCGAATCGAGCTCTTGCCAAATCCTTGGAAACGATTGTCAAGAACTGCCCTGGCGACCCAGAGATTGCGCGATTGATGAAAACTATGGCAACAGTTGCCATGAACGAAGCAGGATATATATCATCAGGTCACTATGCTGTGGATCAATACTTCCATTATGGTCTCGCACTTGAATTTTATACACATTTTACGGTAATGTAAAAAAAAAAAAAGAGCGAAACCCGAGGAACTAATCTTTGATTGATTGACTCATATTGCTTTACTAGTCACCCATTCGAAGATATGCAGATGTTATTGCTCATCGTCAGCTACTAATGTGTGTGGAGGATCAGGTCGCTATTGCAGATCGACAAAACAAGGGCACATCCATGACTCAGGATGGCAAAGTTAATGATATTTGTGACCATCTCAACCTTAAATCGAGAGAATCAAAGTTTGCACAAAGAGTAAGATTGTTTATTTGTGTTTTGTGTCTTTTATGCGTCTGTGAAAGAACTGAAATCGGATAACCTTGAAACCTTCTTTTTATCTTTTAAGGATTCTACTGAGCTTTTCCAGAGTCTATATGTTTTACAACATGTGAGTTACTTTCCATGTTATTCTGCTGGGGAAACATTCTAGATATCTTCTTTTAATATTTTTTATATTATGCTGTATTACAGACCACCGATGGTCCACTAATTGAAAGCGGCGTCATCGCTGAGATACGATCAAATGGCTTCTATGTCTTTATTCCAAGGTTAGTGTAGGAGGTTGAGAGAATAGGATGACAACTCCATGAAGGATAAATTAGTTGACCCGCGATCGTTTAAAATAATAATGATTAGACTTGGTCTCAAAGGACCCGTTTTTTTGATGGATAAACACGGTCTTCCAGTAGTGCCGCTCTCATTACAATCTGGCAAATCCGAGCATGGTAAGTTACAAAGGACAGTGTAAATTTATGTTTGAGAAAAAGAGAGTCTGCCAATAGTAACAAACACCACTTAATAAATATTCCCTTTTTAACAGACGAGGAATATTTATCCAATTGTACGATCAATGTATCTATACCCACCAACATATCTGTCCAAGCCGCAACACTTCCACATCCGATCCAATTCAATCTCTTTGATCATGTGCGAGTATCACTCAAGTTGCGCAAGTCTCATGCGCACAGACACATGGTCTACATGACGTTGATTGATCTCGAGCACACGGAAGTGACGCCGTTACCAATGTCGAAAGATACACTTATGAAGACTGTGATGGAACACTCTGACAACGTTGCTGCTGCTAGTGGTGATGAAGGTGAAAAAGCGTTTACTGCTGCCGACTCTTCCGGGGCTGGTGGTGGTGGCATGTCAAAACAGGAGATAGAGACCCGTAGACAGCTAAAGAGAAGTACAAAGCAGCAAGGGAGTATGTATGAATTTTTGGAACAGTTTCGAAAAATGTCCATTGCTGCTTGTAGTTATAACCCTGGCACCACCACCACCACCACCACCACTACAGATCAATAGCCGTCATTTCTTTAACCTTTTGTTGTATGTACATAAACTGCATAAAAATATCCGTCACTATTAAGTTTTTCATTCTCATTCTGAATTTTTCAAAAGAACCTTTTTACTATAGCCGTATCAGTCAAAGAAGCACCACACAATGTTGCGTCGACCAATTCTGAGTGGTCAGTTGCCTCTAACGCTTACATACTACCACTTTTATTCTGCGTCATCAGTTATGGACGCATCATGGTAGCTAACACTCAGAATATTTTCGCCTTTGTAAGCACCTCAAGTTGACAATAAGCGACTGACAACGCTTTCTTAGATTATATCATAATCCTTCCTTGCCAGAACTGACACACAAAGCAGTATTTATTTTGGCTGTACGTCAGCAACCTTTTCCGTCTTACTAACAATCCGGTCACAGTTATACCCAAAGCGTGTTCTCTTCAATAGCCTTCATTAATTTTTGTGGATAATCTAGCTTTTGAGGTGGCGTTTACAAACCTATCCTTTTTCCTGCCGAGTCTACGGATGCATCTCGTGTTTTCAAATTTCAATTAACGATGCTCGCTCCTTTAATGGTTGTATTTAGTTAATCTACCCAGTTCTCGCTACTACTACATACTCTTCGGGGCTAGTTCTTATTCAGTCATCTTTTATGTGGATAGAAGCAATGTGCCAAAGTAGGGACAAGTTGGAGGCAAACACACCGGTTCCAATTACATCAACAACACGATCTATCCGCTAAAAAAAAAGAGTTATCGGACTACTGCGCAACAAGAAAACTGAGATAAAAGCGGGTGTCGCGTTCCCTTTTTCTCTTCCTGTAAGACGGTTTACTGCGCAACATCTTTTCAAAGCCACAATCCGAACTGTTGTTAGATTACTTTTCTGCTGACAGAAGAAGAATCGTGGGAAGCTAACCAACCAGCATTCAACACAACATTAGAAACAAAAAGAAAACCATGAAAACCGATGACGTATGATAAAAAAAAATAAAGAAGTGATGGTTTAACAATTATGGCATCATTATGGATACGTGTAAAAGTATGTACCAGAATGTTTCATCTGACGATCGACGAAGTGATGAATGCCAATAACTGTAACTTCGTCGCTCGTCTACTAGCGACAACTATGTGATAAGATGCTTATCAATCAAGGCTACCGCAGGACCTGTTTGTTGGGACAGGGGATTGGATTGAGCGCGCAAAAGATTATTACTGAAAAGAGTTACACATTATCCAAAGTGAGCGTCCCTTATAAAAAATTAGAACGTTGTCATGGCAAGAAGGTGATTTTTTGTATCGATACTTTACTTCACTTCTTCATCATGATCACGACGCTATATATTCTAGTTTGTATTATAGCCATCAACAGTTGAAAAGGATACTCCTGTCTAGCTGCCGGTTATACATTATGGTAAACTGATCGATAACCTTGGAACAGTATCTCTATTGGTTCGATTTTAAAATTACTGTTGCTGTCCACACCGCACAAATAGCTGTAATGAGAAACTATAACATTTAATTTGAAAGGCAAGCCTTGCATCCTTCTCTATATTTGCGAAAGCTATTGCTACGATCGATACTGCTGTTGGTGCCATCACTGGTGACAACAACACTACCAAAGGAAGGTAGTTAATTAGCTCGTTAAAGAAACCCATCATATGGTAGGATAGCCGTGATGGCCAACAAGAAGAATTGTATCAATCCAATTGGAAATAAAAAGATCGGAAAACGCGTTTGGTGAAGTAGTACGTTATACTATACAGACTGGTTTATTTAGATGAAAACGAAAAAGTAAAATAAAAGAAAAGTCTTCTCGGCAACAGACAAGATTTTGAATTGCTTCTGAAAAAAAAGCTGTCACGAGTTCGAGTGTCGTAAATAGAAGCTGGTCCACTGTAAAATATTGTGTACCGTATATTGTCGATAGAGCACCTTGATATACTAGCTACACGTCTTCTGGTATCTACATACAGCAATGGCGATTGGTTTAACTTCTAGTTAGTAAATGGCCGTATGTTATAGTATAATGCTTATTTGTTGAATAGCAAAACAAGAGGGATATCAATAAAACAGCGTACTACTTTCCTGAAAGACATAATCGCTATATCTTGAATACACCCTAGGATCTACAAAACAAATATATCGGAAAACTTGTTAGCACAAACTGCAGCTACTAATCCATTTTAACTCGATAGTCCACCACTCTTTGGTAACTGTGAAGGTCATCAGGGGTTTCCCTAAACATCTATCGGCATATACCACCCGTGTTTGTTTCTATTCACTCCAGATGGCACTAAGTCGATGTCGACTCTTTTTCTGATGTTTTTTTTCCTTGTCATCTTTAACCCACACAGTTACCACCACCAGGACATACGCGTCTCCCACTGTAGCATTGAGAGACTCGTGACATTTGAGACTCACTAAACGTACCAATTTATTGGAACCTTGAAGAAAAAAAAAATAAAGCGAAGGAAAGAGACCGAAATAACACTGCCTATTCAGTTTATATAGACGAGGTTCCTTTTGCACACAACACAGTAATATCCAGTTTTCCGACGAAATAAAAAAGCTTATTATCACACACTACTGCGCAACAAGAGCTCTGTGCGAAAACGCGGTATATTATCATGCTCTGTTTTTTCTTTGAGAGTTTACTGCGCAACATCACGCTCTATGATGTGACCTGAATCTAATTTACATTTTTGTTTCCGCTGATCCAAAAAAAAAAGAAACACGGGATGTAATAGACTTTTGCCGACATAATTGCAACACATGAATGTATAGCCTGTGTAGGAACGAGAAAAGCCTAGCCCACTGCGGAATTGTTAAGAACGATATGTCGAAATGTAATCGGTTAGAAGGATGGGGCATTTGAAGAATTATGGAATAAAAGTAGAAATGAATACGTTTTTTCCCCCTCCTATCTACCTTTTCCCTCGTCGAAAAATGCTTTCGCACGACACATTAGACTAATGACAGCTCAACGCGACAAAAGTTTGGCAATAACTATTTTAACAAGCTTATGAATTTTTTTTCTCCTGTTGTGCACTAAGATTGAGAATGAGCCTTTGTTGAGAAGAGGGTGTAGTGTAACCGCAAGTAGGGTACATGGCAAGGGAAAAAGCCATAGATCACCGAGTTAAATCGAGGTTCCATATCACCACGCAAAATACACAAACGCTATATATCAAACTATGGGCAGCTTTATTACGGCAAACACAAAATTATTATGGTGTGGATTGTAGCGAGCTGTTTCTGATCTCTGAAATATCTATTTTATTGTCATCAACGGTCAAAGTGTAATCTAATACTAAAGGGATTAGGTAAAGCCGCTCTTTATTTTTCGCTGTTTGTAGATGATAATAAACCACTCGATAAAAGGTTCAGTAGCGTTTTACTAAAGTCTTGCTTCCACATCTATTACTGTTACATCGTCCCTCCAAGTAAAAAGTATAGAAGCAGACGTTTGCTTTTACCTTAATTTATGACCGTGCTATAAGTTGGATATATCCTTCTGAAAGATCAAGCGGGCCGTGATAGCAGGAAAAGCTTTGAGAGATGAAATCGTGAGTAGTAAACTACATTACAGCTCATAATACATTACTCATTACTAAAGGGCTCGCAAACACCGATAGAAGACACGTATTACCATTATGGAAACATTCACTAAAGTTAGTGTCGACGCTCTTTCGTTTGCTTATTGTGAACTTGCATACTAGCACACGTCTATGTATCTCTCACCCAAGCCATCTGAGTGTTTTTTTAGTGATAATTGACTTCGTGGACATATTGTTGCTTTAGATCATTACGTTACTTGATAAAAGAAGAGAGAAAAAAAGGAATTCCCGACTGTGAAACGGAAGTTCTGTCCGCTGAACTGCAGCAACCAACAGCAGATTAGTATTGTTTACTGCGCAACATTTTCCATATACCCTTTCCCGGCTGAACACGAATGTTAGACGAAATACGAGAATACATATTTTGTCCAACATCAGACATTCGTTTTGGGCTTGTTCAGATACGCACCTCAAAAGAGAGCAATATTTGTGGTTGTGGTCTTCGGAATGTCTGTGCTCAAGTGCCCCTACTACTACGTAGAGATACAAACTTTAAAGCTGTAAATTCTAACCAAACTGAATAGCGCATTGTAGTCCATGAAGGTAGGGAGAACTGTGTCCAAACTAAACCACTTTTGCAGGAAAGTGAGGGGTGGTGTGGTTCAAGAGGTCGAAGAATCAACAGAGACAGCATCAAAGAAATAAAACTCTGCTAACATGTGAGCCATTATCGCCAAACCAATTAAGGACCCACACTAGGTGTCTCAAGATACACAGACAAACATACAAAAGAGGACAATAAAAAGCTCGGTCTTAACAAATCCACTAACCAGAGACTAAACACTAACAGACACTTAAATAAAGATACAGGGAGCTCGATCACTCTACGGGTGGTACTCACACGCAGCGCCTGTACAATTTTACCGCGGGATGTCTTTTTATAGCGAGGGGTGGTATTGCGATTGAATATGTGTATGACGGGATGTTGTAACATCAGTAAAAGCTATGTACTGAGTTTCGACGAGAGTATATTGTGATGCGGATGATGGACACGGTATCCCATTCTAGTAGCTATTACAGACTGAGAACATGGATCCCTTATTTCAAAATGCTGATGTATCAAAGGAATAATATAAAATAAGAAAAGGAGGAAACTCAGTCTTCCATTGATATTCGCGTTCATACACCCAATAAGAGAGAAAGCAAATGCTCAAGCAAAGCGATCTACGAATTCATGAGACCGCACTGTTTCTCCGTAGCCCGCGAGGACTTTAAATGAGAAGCAGGACGAATGTCCGGATGCCTGTCTTCGGAAGAGCAGAAGTAGATAGTATGCCGTTCGCGTGGAGTGATATGCACCAGAGCACCAGAGGGACAGGGCAGAGGAAAGGGCATGGATGTCATAGACGCTTTTAGCGACGGACAGAGAAAACAAAAAGGCACACGCAAGGACACTTCAATTGCCACCATCAGGATGTAAGGATAGAAGATCTTGACTGCAGGTGACAGGCTTTTGACACGATGACCAGATATCTTGAGAATCAGCCTTTGTTCTTCTTCCAGCAAAACCAAAGCGCGGGAAACGTAAGAGCATATTACTGATGAAGAAAGAAAGAGAGCGAGAAGAATGATAAGCAAGCTGCATACACACCAAGTGCTTTTTTGACATTGTGTGCCCACAATTTCTTCATTCGTTCGTTCAACACCTTCAAAAACATACAGACCATGGCAGCCACAGAAGCAGCAAGAACCAAAGAAAAGACAGCTTAAGCTGACAAGGCATGACACGCACGAGAACGCATGATGAGATCTTGCTCATATCAGCTGTCATCAAGATGGATTAGGTATCCATGACACTTGAACAGGCGATGATGATAGCTTGAGGCGTGACACTCCCCTCGAAAACCGCAACAGCCGAATGCAATGACATAGTGCTTCGACGTTGATACCATTGATAAATGCGGGATGGATGCGAACGAGCCTTCTTCATGTTCCTTGTTGAAAAGCAGCCTTGACAGAGAAGAAGAAAGTAGGAATGACAAGTGCATACGGCACAGATCCTGCATAATGCATTACGGCCATCCTAATGTATTACTTGTGTGAATGATGAAAGAAGAAAAAGACAAGGAACAAACAAGAGCTTTTTATAGGAACAGTGAGTGGATTACTTTGAATTCGTGTTCTGCTGACCATGCATAGCCAAAGCAACAGTAGAAGTGGTCCCATTTTTCTGGTTTACGATTACAGTAAAAAATACTCAGTTGAACATTATTGTCACGGAAGCAGGTCAATTATTCATAGATCAGAGGTGCTTTCTCGCTCCTCCATACAAACCGCAAACACATACTATGTAATATACTCTGTATAGAAGACAGGATGACTCATTTACACTGTAGTAGTAGTAATGCGTTTACATGAAAAGTGAGTTAGTTAGATCAAACGCACGCTTACAATAGATTATCATTGGATACATAAGAGCTCAAGACGGTTGCCTATTGCTCGAACAACGGAATACTGTAAACCTTGTCTGCTTTTTAAAGCTATGCTAATATTTGTTATCATTGCCTGTGGTGGTTTCTCCATCTCCACTTTTTGTTGACAAGCAAAAATCTTGATTGGCTTTCTATGTACCCGGAATTAAAGGTTGGATTTATTGTCCAAGTAAGTTGCCAAGATGATTATGCTCTGGTGAATCTGCTAAAGTAGCTTTGACATTTCAATAAGAGCTACAACTAGCACATTTATCGTGACAAGTACACAATAAAAGCGATTTTTATATTGTTGTCATTATTAGCTTCCCTCAAAGAGATTTTTATTATTAGCTTCTCGTGCCAATACTCCGAAGCTCCTTCTTTTATTCGTCATAAGCTTGTTACAGAAAACTGAAACTCAAAAATTGTGGTATTGAGAAGAAGAATGCCCTGGTCATAATCCGTTTTCCTCCTCCTTGCTGTTTGCAGCAATACAACTGACTAATCATTTCTTATGTTGTACCGGTCTGGAAAAAACAACAGAATAGCTCATGCTTCATTAAAATTAATTGATATCCTTATAGATACACAAAAGAGCTTGGACTTTAGTAATATATATCCAGTTTCAAATTCGAGAACTTTTGCATATGCTTTACAGAACATTGCGACTTGTTTCTTCTTCATAATGATAAAACCATGATAGCGGCGAAAGCCCAGCAATAGCATTGTAGTCGATTATAAGTAGTACATTTTGGGTTCAGCAGCCGACACAAAAATAGTAGTAGATACAAAGATCCAGAACGATATTCCATAATTAAGAGGGGAGGGATGTCTTTTGTGATGCATGTTGGCGTAAAACAAGAGAATGTCTGTTGCAATGTGGTGTAACATGACCACTGTTTCCATATTTGCATGATATACAGTGATGATAATGATACGTTCTTCATGATTGTTGATGTTTTTGAGAATAAGTGTATTCCTTGACGTATACATAATTATTAAATCTTGTCAAGACGGAGCTCACAGTAGTCGTTGTTGATACAAGAAAGGTGTATATTTCTTCATTGAATAAATCATTGTATATATTTGGTACAAGGTCGGATTTACTCGTGGAAGTTTGGCACGTGATTGGCCTCAATGAACCAACTTTTACACTGCTCTTTGTGTATCATGCAGGGTGGCCAAGACAAGCTTTCTATTCTCAGTGTACATACATTGACCGGAAGGAAAGCTGGTCGCGTAACTCGCGGATGAGAAAGAGGCGAGAGAAGGTGCTAATGATGTAGTTTCTTTCCCAGTCATCATCACACTATGCACTATAATATGTACATGTACTTCAGACTCTATGTATTAAATCATAAACACAAGGTATTGTAACACGCTATAATATATACACACGCATGAGCTTTGGCTATTCCTGCAACCTTGACTGAATTTTTTCATTTGCCATTGCTGGAGAAAAAAAGAGTGCCAAGAACTCGGCTAGTTTGTCTATTGTCATCCAATTGAAGACCAAATAATCTAAAACGGGGTAAAAGCATGTTGATACGTACAAGCTGATATATACATAATACATTTTACGCGCTTCGTCACCAACTTGCTCAGCAGTTGTTGATACTGTTGACTTGAACTTGTTAAAAGAACGAGTCACCCTTTTGTTGTTGTTCTTTTATTAACATCGCTGTAAGGGGAATGCTCAACTTTTGCTGCTGTCAAGTGGATTACAAACTGCACAGAGTGCATGTTATTCAAGGTAGCTAAAAATATGCAAGTAAAGAGGTGAGTGTGATCTGTTTTGCAGGTATAATTACGGGATTGTCCTTGAGAGCTTCATTGGTTTATAAGGAGGCGTAGTGACATGGGGCATTTACACTAGTATTGTGTCACACTTTACTAGTCCTGGCCTATCCTAAAGATGGAAAGTCGTCCCAAGAATTATTTTTTGGAAAATCGATCAACCGATCCGATCTTTTTTCCAAAGAGTAACCCCTCGCGCGTTAATTCTTAATAATACATTTTATAGTTTCGCGGGCAATCAAAGGGGGAGAGGGGAGTTGGTCAGCGCAAAATAAAAAGGGTTGTGTCGGTCATCGAGAAGAACGCGGGGCAAAGGACAGAACAGTTTTAGGTTTAAGAAAGGTATTTAATGGTCATAAAAAATATGACAAGTTCATTGCAAACCACAAGAACACAAACTCACAGGGTTGCTGCTGTTTGCTCAAGTACTACATGGCACAATGGGTCATCCTATGTCAAAATAGAACAAGATACTACATGTGACCAATGCTTGGGTAGAGGGGTGGGGACTTGACCACGAAGAGACGTGCGGGATCGAGAAAGATGGTACTTATACCCGGGGGGGGGGGAGGGCTGTCTTAGCACTTGACTAGCTAGCATTGATTTCTTTTTTTCCGGCATAATGAGCCGCGCGTACTTACGCACGTTTCATGCGGCTGTTGTATTAGGAGTATACAGTATGGGCGTACATGTCTGTATCATGTCGCTCCAATAACAATTCTAGCGCATAAACGTTCTCATCCCGACGTATTTATAATCGCTTGAATTGTCTGAGTCTTATATACGAATGCTATTAGTGGTGGATGTTCCACTCTTGACCCAAAAAAATTTATCGAGATCCCCTCCGAAAAGACCCTATTCGGGCACGCTAGTTAAAAAAACAAGGGAGAAAGCCAGTGTGACAAAGAAGTGGGCGCCTCCTGCGGTATTATTGTTGACAAGGAGGCGAGAGTAAGGGTTGTCCTTGCTCTCTTTGATGTGAGCATCGTTAGCTGGACGAATGGAAGTCTCTGGAAACATCGCTTGGCTTCTGTGTAACAGAGAACATATATGGTGTATATAGACTGCTAAGCTACTACTATGCAAAGCGATCCGTCGTCGTCCATCTCTAACACGAAACGAAAGTTTCTTTGTTCGATGGGTGTCCGATATATCGCATGCAGTCTTTCAGCCTTTTATTCTCTCTCTCTCTCACTCTCTCTTTCTCTCTATTCTCTCACGTATTCTTAACGGTGCACACTCACTTGTAACAGTTAGCAGCAGCAGCAGCAGCAGCAGCAGCAGCAGCAGCAGCAGCAATTCTCAAAGAAACAAGTGAACAACAGGTATTGTTATTGAAGCCTTTCAGCTTTCTCTTTGTTGAAAGAAAAGGAGCCGATAAGTCGGTACTGTACCGTAACGCTGAAAAGAAAAGCTTTACTTTTATTTGGGGTGGGTGTGGGTGAGCCTTGTGCGCTCTGTTGTTGCCGTGCAACCATTGTGATCATCGCACTAAATCAAATGAATCGACGATCGAGTAAAAAAAAATTTTCTTTTGACTCGGGGAAACTGATGGCATGGGCAACAGCAATGAGAGAGAGAGAGGGGAGCCAGTCCAATCCGCTTTAAGCGGTAAGGTAAAAAGAGAAGAAAGAGAAGAAAAGAGAGAGAAAGAGAGCCAGGAAAAAGCGCATAAGTTCCAAAAGCGTAAAGAGTCGGGATTTTTGGAAAAAGGTCGATATTGTCCTGTTTGGTGCATGACCGTATTTTTGCTCCTTTTCCACTTATTTTTCACTTTTTCTTATTTTCGTTTTCCCCCCGTATTTCACACACACACACACACACACACACACACACACCAGTGGCGTTCAAAACACTTCTTTCTTTCCCTCCCCCAAAACCCACTACTTAACTTTACGCTGCCGTCTATAACAATCTGCTGCTGCTTTTTTATTTTCTTTGCGGTACTGGTATGTTTTGGAAAAAACCACACATCGTCCATCTTATATACTCCCCCACGCATTCACACCATTCACAGCTGTGTACTTCTGCTGCTGCTGCTGTTGCTGCTGCTGCTGTTGCTGCTACAGCTGTGAGAGAGAGAACATCGTTACTTACTTTAAACCTCAACCATCTTTTGTATGTGCCGTCACCGATGTTATTCCATGCTTACAGAACAACAAGAATAATCATAATTGACCCTTATCGTCACAGTAACGACCAGCACACACACACGCTTCTTTACCACCACCCAACCACACTTTCAACAACCAAAAAAAAACCCCTTTTACAGAACATGACAAGACCCAACGATGGGTCCACCAAACCCAACAGCAAAGGACGTGCCGCCAACAGTCGCAAGCGCTCGTTGTCCTCGTCTGTCTCATCGTCATCCACATCCACCCCTTCATCCAACCTCTTCTCACCCTCATCCTCCGTTGCTTTCAACTCCTCACGCACATCCGTCGAGACACGCTCTACACAGAAACGACGACAGACGATGGCGCCAAGCAGTGATGAGTCTTCGGACATGTCCTCGCCACAACCATCAAGCGATGTCAGCAACTGCGGCAACAGCAGCAGCGGCAGCAGCAGCAGCAGCAACGGTGCGATTCCTCAAAGAATCTTTGTCCAGCGCAACGTGCCTGCCTTTCTGAACAAGTTGTACAGGTAAAATTTTAAAGAGTGCACAAAATCTATATATATATATATATATATATACAAATATGTGGACTATTTGTGTTTCGAGCCCAAAGACTATATATTGATCAAACAACACCAATGTAGCATGGTCAACGACCCAACCACAGATAACCTTATCCACTGGTCAAAAGACGGCAATTCTTTCATTGGTACTTTATATTTTCTTTTTCATCAACAGACTGTTGATGCAAAACCTGCCCATTCTTTCTCAACCCGACTATTGACGCTCTCTCTCTTCTATAAACCCAACGCAGTGGAAGGCCATGAACAATTCGCAAAGTCCGTTCTTCCGCGATTCTACAAACACAACACGTTCGCGTCCTTTGTACGTCAGCTCAACATGTACGATTTCCACAAAGTGCCCCACTTGCAACAAGGTGTGCTGATTAGCGATGCAAAACACGAGCGATGGGAGTTCAGCAACCCGAATTTTCAACGCAGCCGACCTGAAATGCTCGTGCTTGTGACTCGCAAACGCAACCGAGAGCGAGGCGACGAAGAAGACGTGAGCCTGGCCACGCTTGTCAAGGATATCACGGCCATCCGCAAACACCAGACAAGTATCAGCAGCGAACTGCACACCATGCAGCGCGACAATGCCGTCCTCTGGGAAGAGTCGTTGACCGCTCGCGAAAAACACCAGCGCCATCAGGATGTGATTGCCAAGATACTGCAGTTTTTGACAGCCGTGTTTAGCAATGACCGTGCGCTTGGCATGAGTAAGCATTCTATTTTATCATCATCGTCGTCGTCGGAGAGCGTGTTGATGGAGCATAGTGGTACGAGCACAGACAGCAGTCTTCTTCAAGGCGATAATAATAATAATAATGATGACCACAGCAGCAAAGGTATTTTTCTATGCACAACACCCATCATGCTTGTTAATCTTGGTTATGTAAGGTTCAGCCCTTTTTCTTCTTCTCTTGCTTTTGAGAAAAAGAGAAAGAGAGAGCGCACAGTCACATCATATTATATTATCATCGAAACCGACCACTACTGCTGTGCTTTTGAAAAACTCTCTCTACATATGCATATCATATGCTTCTTTTTTTTTCAAGTAGTAGCAAATGTCCCCCCCAATTGACACAACCCACCTCTTCTTTCTGTTCTGTATCAAAAAGTTGGAGCGCCAATAGTGCCTCGCCAATTAATCA
The DNA here is from genome assembly GCF_025766255.1 of Zychaea mexicana. Classification (NCBI taxonomy): domain Eukaryota; kingdom Fungi; phylum Mucoromycota; class Mucoromycetes; order Mucorales; family Lichtheimiaceae; genus Zychaea; species Zychaea mexicana. The sequence continues at coordinate 19,937 of NW_026516824.1, read as the reverse complement.
AGGAAGCCGCGTCCTTGGCTGGAATGTCCATACCAGACGACGAGGGTCCTCCCGAGAAGAGTTTGTCGGGTAAGTGTGCAACACCTTCAAGCGTATCACCGCTCGATATACTCCTTGCCGCAACAAGATTGTACTCAAGCATCAACCTCACACCCGAAGCTGCAGGCCCGTCGATTTCCTCTTCTTCTGCAGAGGGGTCGTCGTCTTCCTCGTCTTCGCTAAGCACACCGTCGTCTACTACTGGCGATGCTGCTGCTGCCTTGGCGACAGCTTCTACCACTACTACCCCTACTACTAGTGCTACGATGACTGCTGCGCCAAGCAAACCTGATGTGGTGGCTGCTGCTACGGCAACAACAACGACAACAACAGCATCGTCCACACCATCCGCTTATTCGGCAGCAGCAATGCCACAAGTCCCATCCCATCTAGCAGCCACATCCATGCCTTTTGCAATGCTACAGTCCATTGATGACGATGCGCTCTATTCGAGTGGCTCGTCGAGCAGTGGTATCACAGACATTGAAGGCGGGATTCAAAATTGCACACAGACCATGGACTCGGCAGCACGGTCGGTTCAAGCAATTGCACAAGACATTGAAGACCTGCAGGTGAACGTCGAAGCGCTGGCGGGCGATCTAGGTATCAATCCAGGCCAGCTGATGGGCGATTTCAGTGGCTACTATGACCGGTTTGCAGACGATTACAGTCGTCTGATTGAATCGGCTTCGCACCACGATCGAAAACAACTCTTTGAACTGGCAAACAACCGGTAAACCCAACTTGCTTACTACTCCCACCCCCCTTCTCCATTGTCGTCGCCCTCTGCATGGAATAATACTAAACCATTTATATTTACAACCAACAATAGGAATCACAATAATCATAATCATAATCATAATAATAATGGTGTAAGTACTTGTTTAAGGAATACTGTTGCTGCTCGTGGCGGCGCCGCTTCGGTGGCGAAAAACAACAGCAACAACAACGATACAAGTTCTTTTACATGGGGTACTGACGCATCATCCTACGCCTACAATTTGGCGTTCTCTTTCTTTCAGCAGCAATTCTTACATAACTACAACAACAACACCATTGCTGCTCGTCGAGCCTCATCTGCGGCGAGTTGTGCACATCGTGTGCCTTCTCCTGTATTAAGATCAAGTGTTGAATCGTCCTTTTGCACAACCACTACACCCACTGTGCCTCATCAACCTCATCCAGCCATAGTGGATCAACAGCAACAACATCCTGCATTGTTTCCTGTGCCTGTGCCTGTTCCTGTTGCCATGATGCCTGGTCAACAGTTACAACAACATCAACAGCAGTCAATGTCGGCTGCAGAGACAGCAGCAGTAGCAGCAGCAGCAGCACAATTTCAAGCACAGCAGGTAGCGGCGGCTCAACAGTTTCCGGTGCTTCCGGAAGAATACATGGCGCTACTGACGGCTCAAGCACAACAAACATACGCAGGCATGGCAGCAGCAGCAGCAGCGGCAAACAACAACAACAACAACAATGCTGGTGCTACTGCTCATGGTGCAGCAGGAGCAGTTCCACAACCACCGACAACGGAAATGCCAAGCAGCAAGGGATATGCCGATTCAAGGAAGATCTAAGTCGCTCGCCTTCTCTTGTGTCTCTATCCTTTTCTTTTTTTTGTTTGTTTTTTTATATATAAACCCCCCCCCCCACCATCAATGATATCCCGCCTTACATCAGCAACATATCATCCATCATCCCATCCCACCTTATTACCATCATATCATGAACTGTTTAAAAAAAAAGGGAATCCAAAACCTATCATATAACGCAATGAACACACACACACACACACACTTTCTCTACTTTACATCTATGCTTCTTTTTTTTTCTTTCTCTCGTCGACTTCTCATGCATGCACGTATATTACATACTGTCACTTTTTTCCTCTCTCTCTCTCTCTCTCTCTATTAATGGCTTTCTCATTCTTTTAAAAAAATCAGGAATTAAGAAATCTTGTTACTCTTTCTTTCCTACTCTCTCTCTCTCTTTCTCTCTCTCGTTTTGTCTATATCGTCCAACAAACGATTATACTCACACTCTATGCCATCTAAAACTACTTCCATTATGTTGTCAACTTTCTTTTTGTTCTGATCGCTTGTTCAAAAAATGAGCATTTCCAGCTTAAAAAACATGCATATGTAGTGAGTATTTCCTGTATGAAAAGTGCTATAGGTACGAGTTTTTCTAAACTGCTTTTCATATACGTGGTTGTATTGTGAAACCTCATATAGCCAATCCAATTGGCGTCTTCAGCTTGATTGATTGACATCCTGGGATTGAGCTTGGTGTGTTATCAAATATTGAGAAAGAACAAAAGCATTTGCAAAATTAATACATGTCATTATAGTGGCAGAATAGAAGCATATAAGATCTAAGAAAAATCAGCGTAATTGAAACCGTTGCACCCATTTAATGAGCAGTTTTACATTATAAAAAGTATGATAATAGCTAGTTATTTTGATAAGGGCCATCCAAAAAGAAGAGTAGACAAAAACTCGTACGCAACTCAGACGTATAAGACGCCATTCAGGTTGGCTATAGAGGTTTCACAAGGAAAAAATAACTAGTACCTCAAGTACTTCTCTTCATGTGTATGTAGTGAGTATTTCCACCTGCCTGCTTTTTTGTCAGAATAGAAATAAATTGATCCGCATTACAGACACATTTCTTAAGGCGTGGCTTGACATTAACTCAATTATTAGGTTTCCGCTTTTCATTGGGTCTTGACAGAGATGATAAAGCTTTCGGCAGTGCCGCTTATCATATGTGTAAGTATGTGCGCACTCAGGGCTTGCCACATTTTCCAGTATTCGATCAGGCCAGATGGGTTACTGTTGTATACACGGCTGGTACAGCCACTACTCTATGTTCCATAATGTTTTATACAGCTTCTTCCCTGTCACCAATAACCAAAAGTTAAAGTGCTGTCACCTTTTTGCACAGCTTGTATCCTCTCTCTCTCTCTCTCTCTACATATATGCAAACAGCATCTATATGCGTTCATCAAAAACGTGTCCATAATCCCCTTTTTTTGAAACGCCCCAAGGCAAGTTGGATCCCAAACAACCCAAAGCCATATTGACTCGCTACAGTATGCAAGTAATTTAAAGACCAATCCCTGCTGCTCAAGGAAAGGGTGGTCGTACATAATATCTCTTCAAGGGGATCTGTTAAGATTGTCACCGACCCGCTTGAGTGTAGTATTTAGGAATTCATTGAGCAGCATCAAGGTTGAATAAAAGGGTTATGCTAACGTCGTATACGCCCGTGAGGCATTCATGGAATGGAAGCAACTAATAGCTTTTACTTGTAGCAGCTTCTGATGTTCGACTGGACTTTGGGCTGTTGAACCTTTATGTAATCCGTCTCGTGAGGTAGCGAATGATAATGATGCTAGTGACCTCAATGAATATCGTTCTCCAATCACTCCAGGCCGATCTTATATAGGCAGCATGTTCATGTTATAGTACCAGTTTTATTCTTGACGTACGTATTGTTGACTAATCCCTTGTCTGTTATTGCTACACCCTTGTAACAATGTAGAACGTACGAATACAATGAAAATGAAGGTGAGATTGCAGTATTGACTTTTCTTTCGTTCCATCTTGTATCTTTAATACAGTAAACAAGGTTGTTATATCATCGTTGTCGTGACCAAAATTATTATTTGTGGTGACGCTACCTCTCCTGTGTCAGCAGCGCCCGTAGAAATAGCAGACGTTGACATAATGTTCACAAAATCGTAGTAATAGTAATAGCAGCATAATATAAGCGTGTATCAACCTGTAAATAATCACCCTCTGATCCTTTTTCTTTCCGTCTGGTTCAATCGCATAGCCACCACTTCTATAACATACCAAGTAACACAGCCGTTGCCATTACCTCTGGCGGTTTCGCTAGATGATAGCATATGAACGTGCACTTTACTATCTCAGCATACATCGATAGAAGCACTTGGGTTTTCGATAGCATTTTATGCTCATATTCGAGTTAAACACATCATCGGTCCTTTGTAAACGCATGTTGTCTGTTATGGAGTCAAGGGAGTAAAGGGAAGAGAAAAGAAGCGAGAGAAGAGTTTACAGAAGTAAAATAAAGTGAGAAAGCTAAATATGGCATGTTGCTCAAACATATTCCTAGCCAACAACAAATGGGAGTCTGAATATCACACGCACACAAACACACACATTATTAAAAACAGAAAGTCGGATCTCACGCGTCAGGACAACTTTATCTGTTCCGTCCCTGATGTTCACGTTTCATAAACAAATGGCAACGTCGGTAGGTTATGTGCGCTGTATAAGTTATCAGAAAACACATACGTGGCGTATGACGGGATTATAGAGTATATAGCGATATGGTTTAAGCAGTGGGGTAAAACTGACCGCTGATAAAATAAAGCATATTTCTGCCTATCCCGCATTTCGGTTACACACATCAGTTTCTTCCCGCCTGTTTGCGAGAGAGAGAGAGCAGGATATTTATTTTACGTTATCAAGGCCACGATATCTGGAAAGAAGGACCGCTTAAGGAGGAGATTATAGTGGGGAAGATCTTTTATCTCACCCTCTCTCTTTCTATGTGTGTGTGCTAGATCTTTCTCTTGCTGTGTTTATGCCGTTAAGAAACAAATGATACACACAATGGGATGACTGCTGATGGGTTGAGCATCACCACCATCATCTGTTGATAATAACTTGTCCCCCTTGTTCGTATGTACATATATGGCATTTTTGCCCGGTGATAAAACATGGAATGATGATGTAAATGCAGCGTGGGTGGTGAGAGGGGGAGGACGAAAATTCCGAAGTTCATTATCATCCGACCCTTAACGACACTGATAAGACATTCCGCATATTTGATTGGCTGCCTAAATCAGACAGATCTTGTGTCACCCACTCTCAGATCCCCTCCTCTAGAGAGATATAGACTGTCCAAATACCGTAGGTATATATACTATAAACATGCTTTTTGCCCAAGCCAAACCTTCCCCTCCACCGTGCAGAAAAAAAAAGCGAGGTCACATTGTCATGTTGCTCCACCCCGAAAGTAACCGATTGACAAGGGCAAATCCATTTATTTCGTATTGTTGGTTCTTTTATCCCCAAGGGGAATAATAAACAGATTAAGGGACAGGGCCCCCCACCCTTTCCATCAATAATTGTTGCTAGGTGAAAGTAACCAAGCGGGTGTGGTAGGACGATCCGTTGCTATGTTTCCTATTTCTCCCCAAATGACGTGGAGCAAAAAAGCAGCTTATACTACTGCAAGGAAAAAAAAAGATTTCGGGAAAAGTGTAGGTTGGATTGGGCGGAGATAAATGGAAGAGGGCAGAAGCTTGTCTCTGCTTTTTGCTCGACGTTGGTTGGTGCATGATAAGATGGGAGATAACACATTCCGAAATGGGGGTATAGGATAGTTCCGTTATACTCTAAAAAAGTCCAAACGGACAAAATACCCCCCAATTCACATGGAGATTGGACGCCAAAACATTTCACACCACAAACACAACGTCAGAATCTTTATTTTGAGAGAGCGTGCCTACCTACTAGAGATCAAATGAGTAGGCTACTATATCCAGTAGACAGAAGGTTGTACACACCACATACACAAGACTTTATAGAAAAGGGGAAAGTTTTGTCAGCAAGAAATGTACGAGAGAAAAAAACAAAAGAGAGTTCACAGCATGTGATCTCAAAGTAGAGATCAAGAAGATGTTATCATTGGTTATCCGTCGTCCGAGATAAGGGGATCCGGGATTATCGTAAGCCAGCCCAGGCGAGGCGACTACAATCACCAGCAGCAGCAGCAGCACCCACCCACCACGTCCTCGACCAGAACCGGATCTAATAAAGGGTGCCTCCATTTCTCAAATTTTTTCGGTTTCTTTCTTGCTGCGTCTTTCTCTTTTCCACTCTTCTTATTTGCTTCTTTCTCTCGTATAGATCAAAAAACCCCCCCTCTCTCTCTCTCTCTATCTCGCTCGCGTGTTCTCTTTTTGTTCATTACCGCACATATTCCCCACCCTCGCCTGCTTCTTCTTTCTTCATTATACATACTTCTTACAAAGCAGCTATCTCTTTTACTCTCTAACTGTACATACAGCATCTACATACTTCCTCTATAAAAAAAAGACTCTCGCCTCATCCAAGCAACAAACAATGTCGTCGACTATCAACACTATCACTACTCCCACCACCACTAAGAACACCTCATGGGCCGAAGCCATCCCTGCCGCTCAGGGCTTGTACAATCCCGAATACGAAAAGGACGCATGCGGTGTCGGCTTCATGGTTCACGTCAAGGGCCACCGATCCCACAAGATCGTGACCGACACCAGCAACATTCTCTGCAACATGACACATCGAGGCGCCAGCGGTGCCGATATCCGCGACGGTGACGGTGCTGGTGTCATGACCGGCATTCCCCATCAGTTCTTCGTCAATGAAACGACACGCGAGCTGGGTATCCAGCTTCCCGTCGAAGGCCAATATGCCGTCGGTAACCTGTTCATGAAGGGCGACCCTGAGACCGTCAGCGAATCCAAGCGCGTGTTTGAAGAAATGGCCACTGCTTTGCACTTGAAGGTACTGGGCTGGCGTTCTGTCCCTCGAGACTCGACCATTTTGGGCCCGGCGGCCAAGAGCAAGGAACCCGCCATTGAGCAGCCTTTCGTCGTGCTGGCTCAAGACGAATTTGATGAGCGCTACTTTGAGCGTCAGCTCTATGTCTTGCGCAAGCATGCTACCCATACCCTCACCATGGCCAAGTGGTTCTATGTCTGCTCCTTGTCGAACAAGAACATTGTCTACAAGGGTCAGTTGACGCCTCGTCAGGTTTACCAGTACTTCCATGATTTGAACAATGTCCAATACACCACCCACTTTGCTCTTGTTCACTCGCGTTTCTCGACAAACACTTTCCCCTCCTGGGATCGTGCTCAGCCTATGCGTTGGTGCGCTCACAATGGTAAGCTTTCTCTCTCTCTCTCTCTTTTTTTTCTTTGCTATTCCAAAACATGATCAATGACAAGGAAAAGTAATATGATCAACTAAAACACACAATCAGGTGAAATCAATACCCTTCGTGGCAACAAGAACTGGATGCGCTCGCGTGAAGGTGTCATGCAGTCGGACAAGTTTGGAGATGAGCTTGAATTGCTCTACCCTATCATTGAAGAAGGTGGCTCCGACTCTGCTGCGTTCGATAACGTGCTCGAGCTGTTGGTCATCAACGGCATCCTCACCATGCCCGAGGCTGTCATGATGATGATTCCCGAAGCCTGGCAAAACAACGACCAGATGGCCCCGGAAATGAAGGCCTTCTACCAATGGGCTGCCTCCTTGATGGAACCCTGGGACGGTCCTGCTCTGTTCACCTTTTCCGACGGTCGCTACTGTGGTGCTTCCTTGGATCGTAACGGCTTGCGTCCTTGCCGTTACTACCTCACCAACGATGACATTATGATCTGTGCTTCCGAAGTCGGCACCGTCTTTGTCGATCAGGACACCGTCATCCAAAAAGGCCGCTTGCAACCTGGCCGTATGCTTTTGGTCGATACCGTCGAGGGTGTCATTGTCGATGACAAGCAGCTCAAGCTCCAGACCGCTGCCAAGCAGAACTTTTCCGAGTGGATCAAGAATCAGCGCATCACTTTGCCCGATCTCGTCGAAAAGACCAACGGCGTCAAGCCTTTCGAGGCCCAACTCGATGAATCTACCGTTCAGGCTGATCCCCGCTTGAAGGCCTTTGGTTATACCTTGGAACAGCTCAACTTGATCATGGTCCCCATGGCCTCTACTGGCAAGGAAGCCCTCGGCTCCATGGGTAACGACGCTGCCCTTGCTTGCTTGGCTGAACAGCCTCGTCTCATCTACGAGTACTTCCGTGAGCTTTTCGCTCAGGTTACTAACCCTCCTATTGGTAAGTTATCTTTTTGGGAACATGTGTGCATATTGTCTTCAGGAAACGGAAAGAGAAACTCATTCGTGATTGCCCTGAATTGATGGAATAGATCCTATTCGTGAGGAAATCGTAATGTCGCTCGAGTGCTCTGTTGGTCCAGAGGGCAACATTCTGGAAATCAACGAGTCGCAAGCTCACCGCTTGAACTTAAAGTCGCCTATCCTCACCATGGAAGAATTGAACGCAGTCAAGTCCATGTCCCAATTCTACCCCGACTGGAAGGTCGCCACCGTTGATATCACCTTTGCCAAGTCCGATGGTGTCCAGGGCTATGTCGACGCTTTGGAGCGTGTGTGCGCCGAAGTCTCTTCCGTCATTGAGCAAGGTTACAAGGGTGTTGTCTTGTCCGATCGCGCCGTCAATGCCGACCGTGTTGCCATTTCGTCCTTGATTGCCGCCGGTGGTGTCCACCACCACTTGGTCCGCAACAAGCAGCGTAGCCGTATCGCCCTCATGGTTGAAACCGCCGAAGCCCGTGAAGTCCATCATTTCTGTGTCTTGGTCGGCTATGGTGTCGACGCCATCTGCCCTTACTTGACTATGGAAACCATGATGAAGTTGCACCGCGAGAACGCTGTTCACCAAGACTTGACCCCCACCAAGTTGATCAACAACTTCAAGAAGGGTATCGACAACGGTATCCACAAGGTCATGTCCAAGATGGGTATCTCCACCTTGGCCTCGTACAAGGGTGCCCAGATCTTTGAAGCCTTGGGTATTGACGACTCTGTCATTTCCCGCTGCTTTGCCGGTACTGCTTCCCGTATCAAGGGTGCTACCTTTGACATCTTTGCTCTCGATGCTCTGACCTTGCACGAAGCTGGTTTCCCTACCCGCAACGTCGTCCAACCCGTCTCGTTGCCTGAATCGGGTGAATACCACTGGCGCCATGGCGGTGAGCCCCACGTTACTGACCCCATGGGTGTTGCTCACTTGCAAGACGCTGTCCGCGAAAAGAACCAGAACTCGTATGATGCTTACACGCGCAATGCTTACGAGGCCATCAAGAAGTGTACTCTCCGTGGTATGCTCGAGTTCAACTTTGACGACGCCAAGCCTATCCCTATCGAAGAGGTCGAGGATTGGACCAACATTGTCAAGCGCTTCGTCACTGGTGCCATGTCCTACGGTTCCATCTCCATGGAGGCTCACTCTTCCTTGGCTATTGCCATGAACCGCTTGGGCGGTAAATCCAATACGGGTGAAGGTGGTGAAAAGCCCGAGCGTTCGTTGCCCATGGAAAATGGTGATACCATGCGCTCTGCCATCAAGCAGGTTGCCTCTGGTCGCTTCGGTGTGACCTCGTTCTACTTGTCCGACTCGAACGAATTGCAGATCAAGATGGCTCAGGGTGCCAAGCCTGGTGAAGGTGGTGAATTGGCTGGTGGCAAGGTTTCTGAGGAAATTGCTAGCACTCGTAAGACTACTCCTGTAAGTTTTAATTTCCGTCTGATTGTGTTTTACGTGAAGGAGTGTATTTACTAATGTGTTTGTACAACAAACAACAGGGTATCGGTCTTATCTCGCCTCCTCCTCACCACGATATTTACTCCATTGAAGATTTGAAGCAGCTTATCTATGACTTGAAGTGCTCCAACCCCCGCGCTCGTGTCTCCGTCAAGCTTGTCTCCGAAGTCGGTGTTGGTATTGTAGCTTCTGGTGTCGCCAAGGCTCGTGCTGATCACATCTTGATCTCTGGTCACGACGGTGGTACTGGTGCTTCGCGTTGGACCGGTATCAAGTACGCCGGTTTGCCTTGGGAATTGGGTCTTGCCGAAACCCATCAGACTTTGGTCTTGAACGACTTGCGTGGTCGTGTCATCGTCCAGACCGACGGTCAGATCAAGACCGGTCGCGATGCTGTTGTTGCCTGTTTGCTCGGTGCCGAAGAGTGGGGTTTCGCTACCACCCCATTGATTGCTCTTGGTTGTACCATGATGCGCAAGTGCCACTTGGTAAGAATAATTTTCTCTCTCAATCACGTGTAACGAATGCATTTTGCTAATCTTTCTAATTTTTTAAAGAACACTTGCCCTGTCGGTATTGCTACCCAAGACCCTGAATTGCGCGCCAAGTTCCAGGGTAAGCCTGAACACGTTGTCAACTTCTTCTTCTACCTTGCCGAAGAAATGCGTTCCATCATGGCCAAGCTTGGTTTCCGCACCATCAACGAGATGGTCGGTCACGCCGAGTTCTTGCGCGTCAACGAGTCGCTCCGCACCTTCAAGACTGCCAACCTTGACTTGAGCCCCATCCTCACCCCCGCTGCTTCGCTCCGTCCTGGCGTTGCCAACGTGTGTGTTACCAAGCAACGCCACAACTTGCACACCCGTCTCGATAACTATTTCATCGATGAGGCCGAAGCTGCCTTGGCCAACAAGGAGAAGGTCTATATTGAAAGCGATGTCGTCAACACCGACCGTGCTCTTGGTACCACCTTGTCTTACAACGTTTCCAAGCGTCACGGCGAAGCTGGTTTGCCTAATGAAACCATCCACATCAAGTTGAAGGGCTCTGCCGGTCAGTCTCTCGGTGCCTTCCTTGCCCCTGGTGTCTTTTTCGAATTGGAAGGTGATGCCAACGATTATGTCGGCAAGGGCTTGTCTGGTGGTAAGGTCGCCATCTACCCTCCCAAGACTGCCTTGTTCAAGTCTGAAGAGAACGTCATTGTCGGTAACGTCTGTTTGTACGGTGCCACTTTTGGTCGCGCTTACTTCCGTGGTATGGCTGCTGAACGTTTCTGTGTCCGTAACTCGGGTGCTATTGCCATCTGTGAAGGTGTCGGTGACCACGGTTGTGAGTACATGACCGGTGGTCGTGTTGTCATTCTCGGCAGCACCGGTCGCAACTTTGCTGCTGGTATGTCTGGTGGTATTGCCTATGTCTTGGATATGGAGGGCAACTTCAAGCAGAATGTCAACATGGAAATGGTCGAGTTGGAGACTGTCAACGATCCCGAGCGTGTTGCCGAGTTGCGTGATTTGATCGAGGATCATCGCCACTACACTGGTTCCGAAATTGCCGACCGTGTCCTCAAGAACTTCAACCAATACTTGCCCAAGTTCGTCATGGTCATGCCTGTCGAGTATCGCGCTTTGCTCATGAAGGCCCGTGCTGAAAAGGAAGCTGCTGCCGCCGCCGCTACCAAGGAAGAGCCCAAGAAGTGCGATCACAAGCCTGTTGAAGCCGCGCCTGAGCCCGTTGTCGATGATGTCGAAGACAGCTTGATGGATGAGGCTACCGTCCTTGAACGCCGTGCCAAGCTCGACAAGATCCGCGGTTTCATGAAGTACAAGCGTCGTGGTGAACACTACCGTAACGCCAAGAAGCGTGCTGGTGACTGGGAGGAGATCAACAACCGTTTGACCCGCCCTGAGCTCCACGAACAAGCCGCTCGTTGTATGGACTGTGGTATTCCCTTCTGTCAGTCGGACACTGGCTGTCCTATCGGTAACGTCATTCCAAAGTGGAACGAGCTTGTCTACAAGGATAACTGGAAGCAGGCTTTGGATCGCTTGATCATGACCAACAACTTCCCTGAATTCACTGGTCGCGTCTGGTAAGTACTTGAATTACGAAGTTACTGTCTATATTATTCCAAGACACGTTTTATTAACATGGTTAATGTCGTTTCTTTACTTTAGCCCAGCTCCATGTGAGGGTTCGTGTACTCTGGGAATTTCTGAGCCACCTGTTGCTATCAAGTCCATCGAGTGCGCAATCATTGACAAGGGTTTCGAAGAAGGATGGATCGCTCCTCAACCTCCCAAGCAGCGCTCAGGCAAGAAGATCGCCGTTATCGGTTCAGGCCCTGCTGGTCTCGCCGCCGCCGATCAGTTGAACAAGGCCGGTCACTTGGTCACTGTCTACGACCGTAATGACCGTATTGGTGGTCTTTTGATGTATGGTATCCCCAACATGAAGCTCGACAAGAAGATCGTCCAACGCCGTGTCGATTTGCTCGCTGCCGAAGGTGTTACCTTTGTTCCCAACGCTCACGTCGGTGTTGACGTTGATGCCAACACTCTGCGCAACGAGAACGATGCCCTTATTGTCGCCACTGGCGCCACCTGGCCCCGTGATTTGAAGATCCCTGGTCGCGAAGCCAACGGCATTCACTTTGCCATGGAGTTCTTGCAAGCCAACACCAAGTCTCTTTTGGACTCCAACTTGCAGGACGGCCACTATCTCTCTGCCAAGGACAAGCACGTTGTTGTTATTGGTGGTGGTGACACTGGTAACGATTGTATTGGTACTTCGCTCCGTCACGGCTGCAAGTCGGTCGTCAACTTTGAATTGTTGCCTACTCCTCCTGTCAGCCGTGGCAACGACAACCCATGGCCTCAATTCCCTCGTGTATTCAAGGTCGACTATGGTCACTCAGAAGTCCAGGCCCACTTTGGCAAGGACCCTCGTGAATACTGTGTCTTGTCCAAGGAGTTCACCAAGGATGCTGATGGCAACGTGAACGGTATCAACACTGTCCGCGTCGAATGGACCAAGGATGCCTCCGGCCGCTGGCAGATGAAGGAAGTCGAGGGCTCCGAGCAGTTCTTCCAGGCTGACCTTATCTTGCTTTCCATGGGTTTCTTGGGTCCTGAAGAAGCCGTCGTCAAGCAGCTCTCCTTGAAGCAGGATGGTCGCAGCAACGTCGAGACTTCCAAGGGCAAGTATGTCACCTCGGCTCCTGGTGTCTTTGCTGCTGGTGATTGCCGTCGTGGTCAGTCCCTCATCGTCTGGGGTATCAACGAAGGTCGCCAGTGCGCTCGTGAAGTCGATCTCTTCTTGGAAGGCAGCACTTACTTGCCTGTTGCTGGTGGTATCAACCGCCGTGCCGTTGTCAACCGACAGGCCATTGAAGCTTCCGCCTAAGTTATCACTACTGTTCTTACATTGCCCACACAAAACAACAAATCTTTAATCTTATACATTCATATATACATATCCATTGTACAAAGCTTGCGTTCTTTTCCTTTTCTACACATTATATACATATATATATTATCAAAATTAAATTGGAGTTTATTTGATCTAACGAACAATATGCATATGAGTGTTATAATTGTTATGGCACTGAATGATGTACCGAAGCAAAAGACTTATGCTGTAAGAAGGAAAAAGTGCTGGAAAGGGAGTAGCGAAAGGCAAAGGTAGTGGCTACATTATAAAATAACTCACGAATTCAATATTTGGTTGCAGTTCACGATAAGGCATATATCTGGGTTGTTCTGAAAATGTAATGTACAAAGTTAGTTTCATCCTGAGGAAGCGATCAAGTATCGTTGAAGCCGTGCGTGGGTGCTTTAAAGAAAAGTCAATTTCATTAATCAAAGCAACAGACAACTTGCTGTCCTATGCAACGCACAATGGAATATTTCGATGCTTTCAAGTTAGACGATTTTTTTATTTGGAGTGGAAGGGTTGTGTCAGGCACCGTACCCACAGAAAAGTTCTATAGCATACGGTGGGATTGGAACTTGCCATCAAGAGAAGCGTTCCATAAGCGAATATCCGCTCGATCTGCCATACCAGGCAGGGTAAGCCGTCTGCTCGAAGGTAAGTGTAAACAACTTTGAAAGCCAAGTCGGCTAATACCCACGTCGAAACATGACATTATAAAGGTGTCACGAACAGCAAGATGAAACTCGCCACATCGGATATGAATGCATTACGTCAATATGTTCAAGACATGTTATCCATCGGCAAGCGTTTTACTCGAGCAGAAATAAAAGCAAGGTATCAATCAAGATGTTCACTGAATCCTCGGTCTTCTGAAAAGAATTGCTCCACAGGGATTGGAAAAGTCCTTTACATGATGGCATACCAGTCTGATCGATCTAAGGTCGAGCAAGAGCTTTGGTGATAAACGATGTAACAAGATATAGCCAATTAAAGCCTTTCACGTTTTGCTATTACTACTTATTCATTACTGCCTTACCAGGCTCTCTCACCGACACTACTTACTGAAACAAGCGAAAGTACTTCTTTGCTGTAGAAGAAAAAAAAAGCAGCTCATGACACTATGTCAACGTGTAGCATCAGTCCCAACACTACACTGCTACATAGCTGCCCAAGATTTCGGGAGAAAAGACCCCTTCTCCTTTTCTTTGATACATTAAGTGCCGTTCCCTAGATACTTTTCATAAGCATCTTGTTATTTTTTTCATTTTTTAGAAAAAAAAAACACATTTTTGTATGCTCATTGCGTATCAGTAATCTAAAACCAGAACTATTTACTGATGATGCAGTGATGTTGGTTGTCACTACTACCCACGGGTGCATAATAAATAAGTGCTTGCAGTGTCTTTTGTCGGAAACGGAAAGTTGTTGTGTGTGAAATAATTCTTGCTTTTCCCGTTTACCGCATCTCCCGCATTTTGCTTCGGATGTTGATTTCGCGATCCGCGTTTGAGCTTAATCGAGCGAAATACTCTTCGAAGAAATTCTCCAACGTAAACATCTCTGTTAAAAGATGTTAGTGTTCAATACGTATATCCACACGTATTAGATCATATATAAAGCATGGATAGCTGAGCTCTCGGAGAGTTCCCCTTTCGGTGTTGTTGATTGATGTACCTGCATCTGGCTTTATTCATTGCCTACTGGTAAATTCCACGACAAGTAATATAATAAGACTGGAAAGATGACATACAATGATGCTATTATAGCATTCGAGCTTGCATTGCTATCCAGAAGGAATCCGTTCAATTATGGACTCTCAAGAATAATTCGGTCCGATAAACCCTTCGCATATATCTGAACAACTGTTCGACATATTGTAGATTGGGTAACTCTAGTTTGCAACCCCATCTTCTTTTTCAATAGCCGCACTATCTACCACATCTGCTTTTGTATGATGCTCGCTTGTAGACTGGCTATATTTATGTACATCTCATCGTCGCGTTTCAATACAATTGTTATGCATGTAATCCTCTTGCAACGGAGATTAGTTACAAATAGTACTTTTTCCTTCACATATCGAATGTTGTGTCACCCTTGATCCCATTATTGACATTTCGTGAGTAAAACGTGCATTCTGCCATTGTGTGCTCAATTTGTGTACAACTTGGATTAATACGTACACGTATTGTTATGTTCTAATTATGTAACAATAAGTCTTAACAATCTATGGTCTTTTTGTGATGCTAATGATAAAATTTTCATGATACGTACGTAATATTACATTAAATGCTAGCGATGCCATCTTTAGAAGCTTTATTGACGCCACCTATGCAAAGGGGCATGTTATTACTTGATATCTGCGTTGATCTAAGCAGAGTAATCGACGGGAAAAATATCCGTGTTGGCCAATGATTTGGCGTTTCTATGCTTTAGCTTGCTAAAACAAGTTAAGGCGCTTCCTGATTTACCTAGCATGCGTGCCTATGGGAAAATTGTTCGTCCTAAAACGGATGACTAGTCGGACACAGCCGAGCGGAGGAATGATTAACCCACCGCCCCTTCGAGTGTGCTCAATGCAGATGGTTGGAGTTATCCAACGCAGTTTTTTGTGGGGAAAGCAGATCCGCTTAATATTTGCCCGATAATTCCCACACACAAAGATTCGTTTTTTTTCTTCTTTTTCTTAAAAGTTCAAAAGCCAATGAGGGAACACGAGGTCTCTGACGATTCGCATTCTATTGCTGGCAAAAAGCGTGTTCGAGCAACTCAAGCCTGTATTTTATGCAGGAAAAAGAAGGTACAGGAACAAACAAACAGAGCCTTTTAATAAAATAAAAGCACAGGCGTTGTCATTTCAAGTAGCTAAAAAATATATGCAACCTAGATCAAATGCGATGGCACCAAACCTGAATGTTTACATTGCCAGGAGGCAAACATTACTTGCGAATATTCGGAATGTCGAAAACGTGGGCCGCGCAAAGGATACGTCCAAATACTCGAAGAACGCTTAGCGCAGCTAGAGCAAAGAATATCTACTGATGATGCTGCTGCTGCTGAAAGGAAGAAGCTGACAATGCCTGCAGTAACTGGTGCTATTTATGATCCTGATACACTTCTTCGTGTGGAGCCACGGCGTATCATGGAAAAGAAAAGTATGGTGTTACCGAGTGTAAATGATGACCATATGCGCATTAAGTTACTTACATTAGTTAATGCTGTAATGATTGCTTTAGGTATCAATGAGGGGATTCCAAAGAGTCTTTCTGCAGGGCCTGGGCAAAATCTATACAGTGATGGTGAATCCTATCTTCCTATGGATATCGTAATGCACCTTGTCGACCTCTTTTTCCAGCATCTTAATTCCGTTTTCCCAATTGTTCATCGAAGAACACTCAAGCAGTCAATCCACAACGGCACGGTATCCAAACCACTACTATGGAGTATTATGGGTATTGGCGCAAGGTAATAAGAAACTGTTGTATACTTCCTGTGGGAGCTCTCATCTTGCTATAGTATATAAAAAGTGAGGGTCTGTTGGGATCTATAGATGACTAAATCGTAGGAGCGAAAATTTAGATTTTCCGACCATCCTTCTATCAGAACAGATCCTCCATATTGGGCAGGAGAACGATTTGCGGTGAAAGCAACGTCGTTGATTGATGCAACCATGCTTGAGGCTACTATACCTAATTTGCAATTTTGGGGTAATATGGCTTGTTTAGAGTACGGACGCGCATCAGGATCAAGGTTAGAAAAACGAGAATCCATCTTTATAACCACAAGATGAAATTATGTTTAGAAAGCTAATGTATTGTTAGGGCATGGATCTATGGAGGCTTGGCAGTAAGGTAGGTGATAGAGGCTTTACATGATACGAGACATGCTCGAGACTAATTCCCACATTTGTTTATGGCTTCTACAGAATATGTCAAGAACTTGGTCTCAATAGAGAAGAAACATTGAGTGCACCTATTTTGAAGAAAGACGGCTCCGTGGATACAGCTGCCATGGCATTGCGACGGCGAATCTTTTGGAGTTCATATTGTTTGGACAAGTATGTCTTGTGCTCTTTGTTTTCTTTTCCGACGTTGGTGTAACTTGAAAACTAAGATTCCGGGGTTGTTTATTAGATTTGCTAGTGCAGGCACATCACGCCCGCAATATTTCGATACTTCTGACTGTGATGCAGTATTGCCAAACGTCACCGAAAGTATACTGCTTCGCGACTTATTCCAATGTGTCTCTGTTGAAGGCAGAGAGCTAAACAGCGACTCGTTGATGGATATTACTCGACACTATTTGCGCATGATGATGATCTTTGGTGAAGCAAACAAGTTTATGACGAAGGCCAAATCCGATTCGGAGTCCGTCACCTGGCCGCCGGTTCCTGAGTTCAACAACCTCGATGCACGATTACGCTCTTGGAAGAGTGACCTTCCAGAGCAGTTCCAATTTTCCCTAAACAATCTCAGCGTTCATAAACGAGGTGCCAGTAGAAATTATCTGACCTTGTGGCTGTCAACCCACGCAGTATGGTGCACAACAATGATGGTGTTGCACCGCGGTAGTCTTGCTTACAGCGAAGTCGAGCTTAAGGATGTCCCTGAAGATTTGTATCGACGCATCCAAGCCAGTATAAGCTGCTGCAAAGTTTCCATCGACGAAGCGATGATTATATTTAGAGCCTTGAAGGAGCTTTCTGGACCTAACGTGTTACCGTACATGGGTTACAGCGCTTATATTTGTGCGACGGTTTTGATGACTTCTACGTTTTCCAAGGATGGAGAGTCGTTCAAAAAGAGCAGTAGCGCGTTGAGAATTTTGTACGCGATGATTGATGTAAGCAGAATCGTTTATTTCTGAGCATTTTCAAACTATTGTATGTACTTGGAATGTTCTCTAAAAACATGAACAGGGTCTGGCACCATACTGGCCGATGTGCGAGCGTTTAGCTCTTACGACAAGAGATCTCCTATTGACGCATAGCCGACTCTACGATACCCAGTATCGACATGATTACTATTCAAAATCATCCAATGCGAGCGAGATGAACGAAAGTACCACGGATGCTTCTCCTTTATCGTCAAATGATAACAGTGTTCCAGCTGCTTCACCAGCAAGTTCTAGCGTGGAAAACACTACTGAAACACCAGTGACGAGCACAACAAGCAATAATCAGAAAAGAGAAAAGGGGCGACAGGAAAGACAGCAAGAGCAGCCGCAACAACGGGATAGAGAGAAGGACATGGAGCAACAAGCACAGAATTCGCAACCACATCAACAACAGCAGCAGGCAGGATTTGCACAGATGGAAACAAGAGATCCTCCGCCCCAGCAAACATCTGCCTTGCCGCTTTTAGCAGAATCTTTCCCGTTCACAACGAGTGACGGTGAGATCGATTTCAACAGCTCGGAATTCTTGTATGACAGTGCCTTATTCGGTCAAATCATGTTCGATGCTGCAAAACCCAGTCCTTCAACACCAACTGGCTCATCAGCAGCTGCAGCGACGACTATGCCTCTGGGTGATATGGGTACTTATCCATCTGTATATATGGCCGGATCGTCACTGTTTCCTACCGATATATTAGGAACCAACAGCACCGCTAACAACGCCACGTCTAATGGACCGGCAAGTACCGCTGGAACGGATACTGTAGGCGGATTAGTCGGCGACAAATCATTATGGGATGAATCTTCGACATAACCGCACGATATTTCCCACGACAAAACCATAATGTGAATCAGCACTCCAATACACAAAGCACACCACTTTTACCCTCATTTTCATCAACCTTCTCACCGTCTTGGGCTTTAAACTACTGTCTACAGCAAGATAGATTCCCTGCACCTAATTCGTCTTTCAGATAGCATAATCAAAACATCACAGATCGCTCATTCTTTATTTGTATGATACAACGCATGTATTTTTATCCATTTTTATTTTTAACAGCTTATGAAAAGGAGTTAAACGGTTTCTCAAAGTGTGGAAGTTTGTATAGTAGTTACTGCTAATCTGCCTGATTAATGTCTAGTAGAGAAATAGGGCAAGCACTTTGAAATGTGCTGTCTACACTTACATTTAGAATGTAGACAGCACATTTAGAGTGTAGACAGCACATTTGAGAGTGTAGACAGTACATTTCACGTAAGACCTTTTGGAAATCGTATGGAAGCAGCGCTCGTTCCCAAAGGTTTTGACCGACGAATGACGAAGCCATTCGACTGCTGGGACTCGAAACGGCGTATCCGTGAGACACAACGTTCATCAAGCCAAGAACGTGTTTCTTTTAAATACGTCAAATCAACAAAGACCGTATATGTTAGCGCGAACGTGGTAAGCCTTATATACGTCTTTTTCCCGATGGAAGTTAGGATGGGATCTAAGATGTAGAGCATATAATATGTGTGCGTGCTGTTCTCAATGATGCTGAAGAGCTGTAGATTGTTTTGCCTTTTGCCCTTTTATGTATGAAGTCCGTCAACACGGATGGGCACGGATCGCTATATGTTAGTGAGATATATGCATATAGTAGAGTTACTATTTATGGTAATTAGCATTCGCGATGGTTGTGGATAAAAGGGTCTATTAGAACTGGGAATTTGTACAGGTTGAGGAATACCAGATGAAGTGATATAAAATGAGTTCAAGTGGAAGAGGGAGTCAGATGCAAAGTATTAACATGGAGGAGAGAACGCGTTTAGAAAGCGATACTGGTTTGTCGGTAAAATGGGTTGTTGGTGGGTTGGGACAATTTTAGAACAAGAAGTGACTATGCGGCAAGACTGGCTTGCTCTTTTGGTGATGGATAAGTGACCGGCTCTCCTTCTTTCTGGATTTTCAAAAGGCTGCTCTCGGTTTGTTGTTCGCGTTCTTCTTCTTCCCTGTCGAGATGGATCACCATGTCATCTTCCTCGTCCAGTTGGAACGGAGTATACCGCCGTTTCCAAACTTGCTCATAGAACCGCCTCCGGCAATCGGCATGGTATCGACTTCCATGTACACAATCACAATCGCCCATGCC